>NC_135984.1:26774226-26891087 GCF_053455715.1 Rhinoraja longicauda
GAGAGTGGGGATATTGGGAATGAGAGTGGGGATATTGGGAATGAGAGTGGGGATATTGGGAATAAGAGAGTATGGACATTGAGAATGAGAGCGGGGATAGTGGCGGCACGGTAGCGCAGCGGTAGAGTTGCTGCTTTACAGCGAATGCAGCGCCGGAGACTCAGGTTCGATCCTGACTACGGGTGCTGCACTGTAAGGAGTTTGTACGTTCTCCCCGTGACCTGCGTGGGTTTTCTCCGAGATCTTCGGTTTCCTCCCACACTCCAAAGACGTACAGGTATGTAGGTTAATTGGCTGGGTAAATGCAAAAATTGTCCCTAGTGGGTGTAGGATAGTGGTAATGTACGAGGATCGCTGGGCGGCACGGACTTGGTGGGCCGAAAAGGCCTGTTTCCGGCTGTATATATATGATATGATATATGATATATTAGGAATGAGAGTATGGACATTGAGAATGAGAGAATGTGGATATTGGGAATGAGAGAGTGTATATTGGGAATGAGAGGTGATATTGGGATTGAGAGAGTGTATATTGGGAATGAGAGGTGATATTGGGAATGAGTGTATATTGGGAATGAGAGTGGGGATATTGGGAATGAGAGTGTGGATATTGGGAATGAGAGTGTGGATTTTCGGAATAAGAGTGTGGGTATTGGGAATAAGAGTGTGGGTATTGGGATTGAGAGCGTGAATATTGGGAATGAGAGCATGAATATTGGGAATGAGGGAGTGTGGATATTGGGAATGAGGGAGTGCGTTCTCCCCATGACCGTGTGGGTTTTTTCTGGGATCTCCGGTTTCCTCCCACACTCGAAATACGTACAGGTTTGTAGTTTAATTGGCTTGGTATAAATGTCAATTTTCCCTAGTGTGTGTAGGGTGGTGTTAATGTGTGTGTAGTGTGTGTAGGGTTGTGTTAATGTGCGGGGATCGGTGGTTGGTGCGGACTCGGTGGGCCGAAGGGCCTGTTTCCGTGCTGTATCTCTAAAGTAAAAGGTGAGGAAGCCGTGATGTCCTCTGACGCGCCTGCCCTCTCGCCCCGCTCCTGCAGGTACTCAGCAATGATAACATCATGACCCTGAAGGCCGTCACCCAGGAGGATGCTGGGAAGTACGTCTGCCGGGCGGTCGTGCCGCGAGTTGGTGCCGGCGAGAGGGAGGTCAGCCTGACCGTTAATGGTAAAACACGCCACTCTCCACAGTGTACCGTGCTGGTGATACACACTCACTGTGCTCACACACACTGACTCACACTCACACACACCTACACACACTCACACACACTCACACACACTCACACACTCCACTCTTAACAGTGTACCGTGCTGGCATTACAGACTCACTGTGCTCACATACACTGTCACACACTGTCACACACTGTCACACACCTACACACACTCACACACACTGTCACACTCTGTCACACACCTACACACACTCACACACACTGTCACACACTGTCACACACCTACACACACTCACACACACTGTCACACACCTACACACACTCACACACACTGTCACACACCTACACACACTCACACACACTGTCACACACTGCCACACACCTACACACACTCACACACACTGTCACACACCTACACACACTCACACACACTGTCACACACTGTCACACACCTACACACACTCACACACACTGTCACACACTGTCACACACCTACACACACTCACACACACTGACACACACTCACACACTCACACACTTACACACACTCCACTCTTCACAGTGTATCGTGCTGGCAATACTGACTCACTGTGCTCACACACACTCACACACACTCACGCACACTCACACACCCTCACACACACCTACACACACTCCACTCTTCACAGTGTACCGTGCTGGCGATACTGATTCACTGTGCTCACACACTGACACACACTATCACACACTCACACACACTGTCACACACTCACACACACTGTCACACACTGTTATATAATGATAGGCACACAGTAACACACACACATAGTCTCACACAATCATACACTGTCACACACTGTCACAGTGATACAGTCACACACCATCACACAATGACACACACAGTGACAAGCACAGTAACATGCACACACACACTGAGTGACACATTCATACAATATCACACAGTGACACACATACACACAGCCACACAATCTCCACAAACACACGTACACACACACATACACATACACACACACGCATGCACTGACACATGCACAGTCACAGAGTGATATACACACAGTGACACACACACAAACACACACACACACACACAGAAGCACATAGATGGACACCGTGACACACACAAACACACACACTCAGTGACACACTCACAGTGACATGCAGACACACTCAATGACACACACATACGCACAAATACATGCACATCCACATGCTTACACAGGCATTTAGACACACAGGGACACATAGACACACGATCACACTCATATACAATCATGTAAACAATCATATAAATATGCACAGCTGTCTGCTGCTCCTTACACTCAAACACACATGAACACACACCATATATTTAGTTTAGTTGAGAAATACAGCGCTGAAACAGGCCCTTCGGCCCAACAAGTCTGCGCTGACCAGCGATCCCCGCACACTAACACTATCCTACACACACTAGGGACACTTTACATTTATACCATACCAATTAACCTACAAACCTGTACGTCTTTGGAGAGTGGGAGGAAACTGGAGTTCCCTGAGAAAACCCACGCAGATCACAGGGAGGAAGTACAAACTCCATACAGACAGCACCCGTGGTCAGGATCAAACCCGGCTGTCTGACTGTGTGGCAGTAACTCTACCGCTGTGCCACCCTGCCGCCATCTTTGTGCAAATATGGGCAGTATAGATATCCAAATATATTCACATCCACAAGTAAATGCACACATACTTGTCTCACACACACACACACACACACACACACACACACACACACACACACACACATAGCAACACAGTCTCACACACACACACACACACACACACCTAGCAACACACAGTCTCACACACACACACACACACATAGCCACACAGTCTCACACACACACACTCACACACACACACACACACACATAGCCACACACACACTCACACACGCACACATAGTCACACGCAGTCTCACACACACACACACACGCACACACACACACTTCGTCACACACAGTTTCACACACGCAGTCAAGCACACAGCTCACACACACACACACATACAGTCACACATGTACAGTCACTCACTCAGATAATGAGATGCACATGATAACGTGCACACAATCATGGTGAAACACATGCACTCAGACTCAGTGAAGTACACACAGTGACACGCACACATACACTGTGACACGCATGGTCTCATACACACCCGCATACAGTGGCACACACACACACACATACACACTATCAATGGCACGCGCACACTCAGTGACACACTGATACACACACACATAGTGACACACTAACACAGTGACACACACACTCACGCACGCGCACCCAGGCATTTACAGAGCCGGTGAGTGTCACAGTGTGTGTGTGTGTGTGTGTGTGTGTGTGTGTGTGTGTGTGTGTGTCACCACGCACACCATATATAAATATATTCACACCCACAAGTAAATAGACACACACACACACACACTTATTTATTGATGCATGTGTGGATTTAGTTGTGAGGGTACATTTACACAGACAAGCAAACAGACACAAGGCACCAAGCACATAATTGGCAGCTGGAGATAATGATACAGGGGGAAGGGGGAGGGTACACATTGAGTGATGCAGGGGGGGGGGAACACTTGTATAAACTGCAGTAGTGTAGGTCAGGGCCTTAGATCAGTGGAGCAGCAGGATTTATAAACATTGGACGATCGCCCGTGGCTCTGTGAAGCAATATTCAGTGCTGTTTCTACCTGTGCTCCCACATTGGCACTCTTACCCAGAGTGGTTCCGGTCCAGTATTAAGTTGCAGGAGCAGTGAGGCGCTGTCAGACCACTTCTATCTGATGTGTAGGATGGAACTGCAGATGCTAGTTTAAAACCGAAGATAGGCACAAAAAGATGGAGTAACTCAACGGGTCAGGCAGCATCTCTGGGGAGAAGGAATAGGTGACATTTCAGGTCGAGTCCCTTCTTCAGACTGAGATTTAGGGGAAAGGGAGATGAGAGATATAGAAGGTGACATAGAGAGATATAGAATGAAAGATATGCAAAAAAGGAACGATGATAAAGAAAACAGGCCATTGTCAGCCATGTGCTAGGTGAAAACGAGTTACAGACAATGAGACTCGACAAGACTCCTTTGAAACCAGAACAACCACTTGGGTGGGGGAGGGATGGGGAGAGGGGGGATACAAGGGTTACTTGAAGTTTGAGAAATCAATATCCATACCACTGGACTGCAAGTTGCCCAAGTGAAATATCACTTCTATCAGATGCTGGGCAATTTGAACCAAGCCCAAATATTCTTCTTGAAGGAAGTTAAAAGCAAAGTTTCACATTTTCACAGTTCAGATTGATTTTAAATGAAGTCTGGAAAGGTAATTAGGTTCTCGTGGAACAAAATGCCCAGAGTAGGGGAATCGAGAACGAGAGGACATAAATTACTATTAAAACACAAAGTACCTGTTATAACACCAGGATAAGCACTCAACCAAGAAAACCAAGCCCAATGCCCAAGTAGTATCTGAACTGCCGATACACATCGATGCTGGAGCTTGTTTCCACGCAATGTGAGGGGAGAAGAATTTAATAGTTCATATTTTTAAAATGTTAAATGTAATACCTGAGGGGTACATTTTACACAGAGGGTGGTTGGTGTAAGGAACCAGCTGCTGGAGGAGGTAGTTGAGGCAGGGACTATTGCAATGTTTAAGAAACATTTAGACAGGTACATGGATAGGACAGGTTTAGAGGGAAACGGGCCAAATGCAGGCAGGTGGGACTAGTGTAGATGGGACATGTTGGTTGGTGTGGGTAAGTTGGGCCGAGAGGCCTGTTTTCATGCTATATCACTCGATGAGTCTATGACTCTCAAATAGAAAATCCTTATGAAGACTGAATGACACAAAATGCTGGAGTAACTCAGCAGGACAGGCAGTACCTCTGGAGTGATGGAATGGGTGACGTTTCGGGCCGAGATCCTTCTTCAGACTGAAAGTCACGGAAAAGGGTAATGAGAGATACAGACGATGATGTAGAGAAATATAGAACAATGATTGAACGATATGCAAAAAAGTAACGATGATAAAGGAAACAGGCCATCGTTAGCTGTTTGCTGGGTGAGAACGAGAAGCTGGTGTGACTTGGGTGGGGGAGGGATGGAGAGAGAGGGAATGCCGGGGTTACTTGAAGTTAGAGAAATCACTAATCACACCGCTGGGGTGAAAGCTGCCCAAGCGAAATATGAGGTGCTGTTCCTCCAATTTGCGCTGGGCCTCACTCTGACAATGGAGGAGGCCCAGGACAGAAAGGGAATGGGGAGGAGAGTTAAAGTGTTTAGCAACCGGGAGTTCAGGTAGGCATCTGCAGTTCCTTCCTACACATGAAGACTGAGGGAGTTTTGTTAATCCCGGCAGAAGACTTTGTACCAAACTGTAATCTCGTCAGCATTCCATGCCGGTCAAGGGAATCTCTCTTACTCCTCCCCAACCATCAATAGGGTCTTCGCTGCTGAAGTAGTTGAGCCCAGCTCGTCTACTGCACATTGTGTGTGCAATTAGCCTTTAAAATATTCATTAAAATGTAAATTTATTTCAATTAGACTTCTAATAAACAGCAATTATATTCAACATAATTATGTGTGGAGCTCGCCCTGATGGTAGTTGCTCATTTGGAAAGTGTGCACCACAAGCAGGGCTGGTTTGGATGAGTGGTCTAATGTAATAAAGTGCTTCGGTGGGTGGGATGTGTGTATGATTTGTTTGTGTTTTGGCTTTCAGGGCCCCCCATCATCTCCAGCACACAGATGCAGCATGCCTTGCAGGGGCAGAAGGGCCAGATCAAGTGCTTCATTCGTAGTACACCACCTCCCGACCGAATAGTGAGTGTCTCGGCAACTCAGTGAAAGCAAGGGCTTGCCGGCACGCCGTCCGCATAGCCGGTGGGGTTTACACAAGGGAGGGCTTTAATGAGAACCCGAGGGGCAACCTTCGCACGAACAGGTGCATGGTACAAGATCACTGGAGGAGCAGATCGGGTGGTCGCACAGAGTCTCTTGCCCAGAGTAGGGCAATCGAGAACCAGGGGACATCGATTTAAGGTGAGGGGGGAAGGGGAAGATAGTTAATAGGAACTCTAAACTAAACTAAACTAAAAAGAACACAAGGGGGAACTTTTTCAAAGGGTGGTGGGTGTATGGAACGAGCTGCCATCGCAATGTTGAAGAAATATTTAGACATGTACATGGATAGGACAGGTTTAGAGGGACATGGGCCAAATGCAGGCAGGTGGGACTAGTGTACGTTGGCCAGTGTGGGTACGTTGGGCTGAAGGGCCTGTTTCCATGGGGTATCACTCTGTGACCATGATGTTGCCAAAAGGGCGATCTTATACATGTGTATAAAAACATGAGGAGAATAGAGTGGATGAATCCACAGTCTTTTACCCAGGGTAGGGGAATGAAGAACCAGAGGATATAGGTTTGTGCACGTGTTTGTAGCATATGGAGATGTGTGTGTGTGTCTATATGTACACTGTGGACAGCTTGATTGTAACCATGTATAGTCTGTTCCCTGACGGGATAGCATGCAACAAAAAAGATTTTCACTGCAGCACGTAACAATAATAAATTAAACTAAACTAAACCAAACTAAAGTAAACTAACTAAATATCAGCAAACCTCTCAGATGTTCAGTACGTGTGTGAAGCGAGGAGTTGCACTCTACTGACTGGGGGGGTAAAAGTAGATGCATTATGTCACACAACATTCCCCAACACTGAAGATAGACACAAAAAGCAGGAATACCTCAGCGGGACAGGCAGCGTCTCTGGAGAGAAGGAATGGGTGACGTTTCGGGTCGAATTCGGGGCGGCACGGTGGCGCAGCGGTAGAGTTTCTGCCTTACAGCGAATGCAGCGCCAGAGACCCGGGTTCCATCCCGACTACAGGTGCTGTCTGTACGGAGTTTGTACGTTCTCCCCGTGACCTGCGTGGGTTTTCTCCGAGATCTTCGGTTTCCCCCCACACTCCAAAGACGTACAGGTTTATAGGTTAATTGGCTTGGTAAATGTAAAAATTGTCCCTAGGTGTATCGGATAGTGTTAATGTGCGGGGATCGCTGGTCGGCGCGGACCCGGTGGGCCGAAGGGCCTGTTTCCGCGCTGTATCTCGAAACTAAACCTGATTCCACTTAATCATGAATTCTTCAGACTCGAACCGAAAAGTCATCCATCCCTTCTCTCCAGAGATGCTGCCTGGCCCGCTGAGTTACTCCAGCTTTTTGTGTCTATCTTTGGTTTAAACCAGCATCTGCAGTTGCTTCCTGGACCTTCCCCAACACCTCTCTGGCAATCACTGGTACCTTGACACGTGGTCATTGCTGTGTCTTAGGATTCTGAGCATCCAACGTCCACTGGTGACAAGCTCACAGATTTCACAACGTCGGAGACTGCTGCAGCTGCCACCACACCACCTCTGAAATCCCCCCCAAATCTCTCCACCTCTCCTTCCCAAATGTCTCCTATTCATTATGATGCACGAGGCCATTTGGCCCATTGAGTCGATGGCAGCTCTCAGAGCAAGACAAATCAATCCAATTCTCCACTTATCTCCATGTCACCTGCACTCTCTCTCACAAACCCATCTTTGTCATACTTTGTCAGGGACCCAGTAGCACAACAGGTAAAGAACAGGATTAGTAGAGAGAGACTTCTGAACATTAATGCCTAGGAAGGAACTGCAGATACTGGGTTACCGAAGATAGACACAAAATGCTGGAGTAACTCAGCGGGACAGGCAGCATCTCCGGAGAGAAGGAATGGGTGACGTTCCGGGTCGAGACCCTTCTTCAGACTAGTTATGGAAAAGGGAAATGAGAGATACAGAGAGATAAAGAACAATGAATATAAGATATGCAAAAAAGTAATGACGCTTAAGGAAACAGGTCATTGTTAGTTGGTTGTGTAGGAAGGAACTATATGCTGGTTTAAACCGAAGATAGACACAAAAAGCTGGAGTAATTCAGCGGGACAGACAGCATCTCTGGAGAAAAGGAATGGGTGACGTTTCGGGTCGAGACCCTTCTTCAGTCTGTTAGCTGTTTGTTGGGTGAAAATAGGAAGCTGGTGCGACCTGGGTGGGGGAGGGATAGAGAGAGAGGGAGAGAGGGAGGGAATGCTGGGGTTACTTGAAGTTAGAGAAATCAGTATTCATACCAAGGGGATGTAAGCTGCCCAAGTGAAGTATAAAATGCTGTTCCTGGTGTATCTCCTACTACTCAGTGAGCAATTTGCAGTAACCAGGTAACCTAGCAACCAGCACATCTTTGGGATGTGGAGGGAAACCATAGCACCCAATTTAAACCCACGCGGTCACTGGGAGAGCGTGCAAACTCCGCACAGACAGCACCCGTGTCTGGAGATGTGAGGGCAGCTCCTCCAGCTGAGCTACTCTGCCACCGTCCATGTTCTATGTTATCCCACTTTCTCATCCACTCCCGACAGGCCTGGGCCAATTTATACAGGCCAATTGACCTACAGGCCCACACATCTTTCAGATTTTGGAGGAAACCAGAGCATCTAGTGGAAACCCACGTGGTCACAGGGAGAACTTGTAAGCCCGGGTCAGAGGACGTGGGTGTAAGGTGGGGGGGGGGGGGGGGGGAAGATCTCACAGGAACTCTAAGTTAAACTAAACTAAGAAAAGGAACCCAAGGGGTAACTTTTTCACGCGAAGGATGGTGGGTGCATGGATGGAGCTGCTGGGGGACATAGTTGAGGCAGAGACTATCACAACGGTTAAGAAACATTTAGGCAAGTACATGGTTTAGAAGGTCTCTGTGAGATTCAGCAAGGGAACAGGTCCTTTGACCCACCGATTGCAACGTTTAGTCATTTGCCAGGGTATCTCCGTACGCATCAGCATCAACCTCCCATTGATAGAGCTCCCATGAGGTAACCTGGGTGTTTTCACTACATGAGCGGTGCTTTATAAATGAAGATTGTAATTGTTGGGCACCTCAGTTGCCAAGACAGTCAGAGGTTCCCCACCTTCAACCACAACCCTCAACAACAGGCATCAACTCAATGGGCCAAATGGCCTTGTGTATCATAAGGAATAGGAGACATTTGGAAAGGAGAGGGAGAGAGGTATGGGAGGAAGTTTTCGAGGCCGTGTTCTGACAGCTGAGGCACAGTCTCTGATGCTGGTGAAAGTCGTGGGATTGGTTGCTGAGAGCGATTTTTTCTTCCGGATGCTCCGGCTTCCTCCCACATCCCAGAGATGTGTGGGTTTGTCGGTAAATCGGTCTCTATAAATTGCCCCAAGAGTGTAGTGCTTGGGAAAGTGGGATAACATAGAACTGGTGGGAACGATGGTGGGCGTGGACTTGTTGGGCCAAAGCACCTGTTCCCATGCCGTTTCTCACAGTGGTGCAGTGGTAGAGTTGCTGCCTTACAATGCCGGAGACCCGGGTTAAATCCTGACTACGGGTGCTGCCTGGACAAAGTTTGCATGTTCTCCCCGTGACCGCATGGGTTTCCTCCAGATGCTCTGGTTTCCTCCCAAATCAGAAAGACATGGGGTGCTTGTAGGTCAACTGGCCTCGGTACATTGCCGCATGTGTGTAGGGGGGAGTGGACGAGAGAGTGAGATAAAACAGGATGTACAACTATATGGATTTAGTGCATGGATGGGACAGGTTTAGAAGGATATGGGCCAAATGTCGGCAGGTGGGCTAGTGTAGATGGGACGTATTGGCTGGTATGGGCAAGTTGGGATGAAGGGCCTGTTTCCATGCAGTAAGACTCTATAACTCTATGACTCTTAATGATAGCGGAGTCAGGAGATATGGGGAGAAGGCAGGAACAGGGTACTGATTGTGCATGATCAGCCATGATCACGGTGAATGGCAGTGCTGGCTCGAGGGGCCGAATGGCCTCCTCCTGCACCTACTGTCTATTGTCTATTGTCATGTGAACGATTATTTGATGGCCGGCATGAACTCTGCACCGCTGCTTAGCTGGTCGAGGCGGTTGTTTTGTTGTTTGGTTTAATTTAGAGATACACCATGGGAAGGGGCCCTTCGGCCCACTAGGCCCACTAGGCCCACTAGGCCCGCTAGGGCCACTAGGCCCACTAGGCCCACTAGGCCCACTAGGGCCTCTAGGGCCACTAGGGCCACTAGGGCCACTAGGCCCACTAGGCCCACTAGGGCCACTAGGGCCACTAGGCCCACTAGGGCCACTAGGCCCACTAGGGCCACTAGGGCCACTAGGCCCACTAGGCCCACTAGGGCCACTAGGGCCACTAGGCCCACTAGGCCCACTAGGGCCACTAGGCCCACTAGGGCCACTAGGGCCACTAGGCCCACTAGGCCCACTATGCCCACTATGCCCACTAGGGCCGAAGACCCCGTTTCCATGGTGTATCTCTAAATTAAACCAAAAAACAAAAACACCAACCTCTACCAGCTAAGCAGCTGTGCAGAGAAAATTAAGTAAACCTTGCAAATGTCTTTTTGAAAAGCATAGAAATAAAAAAGAAATGTAATTCTTGCTTGTGAGTACAGAACCTGCAGTGAGGAACATCTGGTGCATCCCATAGAATGTGTAATTAGACTTGTAGAACATCTTCCAGCAATTGACAGCTGTACAGATGTTCACGTCTTAATTTGTTCCCCAGCTAATGGCTTTTTTTATTGCAGCGAGAATCCTCAATAGATCAGCAGAGGGAACAAAAGTGGATCATTTCAGCAATAAAAGTGGATGATGTAGTCTCACAAATCGCGGCAATTTTCAGTTTCACCCCACTGGTCTCAGACTTGCACTGATTAGCTCAGGGGCGAAACTGGGGAATAATTCTGCTCAGTACTGCCTAATGACGGTACAATGTGTGACTGCTCACAGTTCAACCCGGTTAACGACAGCAGAGGGAAGTCCCGTGAAAATCGGAATCAGGACTCACAGCAAGAATTACATTTCTTTTTTATTTCTATGCTTTTCAAAAGGACATTTGCAAGGTTTACTTAATTTTCTCTGCACCGCTGCTTAGCTGGTAGAGGTTGGTGTTTTTGTTTTTTGGTTTAATTTAGAGATACACCATGGAAACGGGCCCTTCGGCCCTAGTGGGCCTAGTGGGCCTAGTGGGCCTAGTGGGCCTAGTGGACCTAGTGGGCCTAGTGGGCCTAGTGGGCCTAGTGGGCCTAGTGTCTTCGCACAGTGTCAGCAAAGGGTTCTCCGTAACATCCGCAGTTCAGCGCGAGAATTTAATTTCTGCACCCTCAATTTGTTCCGGATCTGGAAATGACTGGTGAAACAAAATGCCCAGAAAAGACACAAAATGCTGGAGGAACTCAACAGGTCAGGCATCATCTGGGCTGAAGGGGAAAAGATTTAACATCGATTTGAGGGGTAACCTTTTCACACAAAGGGTGGTGGGTGTATGGAACAAGCTGCCAGAGGATGTAGTTGAGGCAGGGACTATCAACCTATGAACCTGTACGTGGGAGAAAACCAGAGCACACAGAGAATACCCACGTGGTCACGGGGAGAACGTACAAACTCCGTACAGACAAGCACCCGTAGTCGGGATCGAACCCTGGTTCTGGTGCTGTAAGGCAGCAACTCTACCGCTGTGCCACCGTGCCGCCCAATTTTGGAAGATAGGACATCCATTACGATCACAACTGACAAACGATGGGGAGGCTGATGTTGGTGGAATGCAGTTGATAATTTAATCTGTCCTTTTGCTCTATTGGATACACCCAGGCCTGGTCATGGAAGGAGAACGTTCTGGAATCTGGGACCTCCGGGCGCTACACAGTGGAGACAGTGAGCATGGAGGAAGGCGTGATCTCCACACTGACCATCAGTAACATCGTGCGTGCCGACTTCCAGACCATTTACAACTGCACCGCCTGGAACAGCTTTGGCTCCGACACGGAAATTATTCGGCTGAAAGAACAAGGTGGGCTTTAGGAAGCAATGAGATTGTGTGCCGGGCAGAATGCCTCCAATCCCACCGGCCAATCAGCCCAGAGTGGCATCGCTCCATTTAATGTCCCATCCATCTTCGTCATAAGCCTCGTAAACCCTCGTCATAACAGACCATCGTGGGGGGGGAGGAGGGGGGGGGGTGGTGTTTGGTTTTGCCGATTGTCTGCTAGAACCAATTACATAGACATTGAGTACCATTGTATGAGTAGAAACAAAGAACTGCAGATGCTGATTTAAACAAAAGGACACAGAGTGCTGGAGTAACTCAGCGGGTCAGGCAGCATCTCTGGAGATAGACACAAAAAGTTGGGGGTAACTCAGCAGGTCAGGCAGCATCTCGGGAGAGAAGGAATGGGCGACGTTTCGGATCGAGTCCCGTCTTCAGACTCTTGGTCTGGAATTAGGCCTGGAATCCAGGTGAGTTGCGGTGAGGATCTGCGCAGCCGGAGTGCCGGTAAGTATTGGTGGTGGCGGTGGTGGCGGTGGTGGCGTGCCTGGCCTGGAATGGGCCGAGCAGGCTATGTGGGTCGGCAGTGGCAGCAGATGGTCCGGTCTGGAAGGTCCGCCAGGGATGGCGTCAGTAGCATGAGCTGGCGGTGAATGAAGATCAGTAGGTCCATCTACTAGAACCAACATCTATTATAAAGAGGTCCGGAACAACAAGGGTTTACATTGGTTTAGTCCAGTTTAGTTTATTGTCACATGTAACGAGGTACAGTGAAAAGCTTTTGTGTGCTAACCAGTCGGCGGAAAGACTATACACGATTACAATCAGGTCATCTACAGTGTATAGATGCGTGATAAAGGGGTAACGTTCAGTGCAAAGTAAAGCCAGTAAATTCCGATCAATGATAGTCCAAGGGTCACCAATGAGGTCGATTGGATACTTATCGATATTATTCCAATTTGGGTCCTGTAACAATCTGCCTTCAGCTCACACTTTCTCCGCTGAGCAGGAATATTGTCTTTCAACTCAATTACCCGCTCACCACCACTGTAAATGTCTAATGTGCCATCTGTCTGGTCTAAACCATCCTTGGCAAGCAAATTACACCCTCCTTGCCATAATGACTGAGCCTTTCCAGTGTAACTGTGTGTTCATCTTCGTCTGCACTATCGATCCTACTGTTGTTCTTCACTGCCTCCGTTCTATCAACTATCTCTCTGGTGCTGCCCATTGTGGCTCCACTGCTGTCTGCCATAGAGGAGCCATTCAATTAGCTCCTTCTCCTCCAGAAGCCACCTCTGAAGCATGGCACAGTGGCGCAGCTATGGCAGCACAGTGGCACAGCTATGGCAGCACAGTGGCACAGCGGCAGAGTTGCTGCCTTCCAACACCAGAGACCGGTTGGATCCTGACCTCTTTTTTTTTTTTTTTTTTTTTTGATATAAAAGTTTTATTCCAAAGAAAAACATACAAACATACTAAGCAAAATGTGATCAAACAAAAGCCGCCTGTATCGGCAGTTTACAAATTAAACAATTATCAAATTAAAATCCCGCCATCTCTGTCAACAATACATTCAACCCCCCGCGGTGACCAGCGTTCCCGGAAGGCCTCCTGAGTCCCCGTGGACACCGCGTGTTCCCTCTCCAGGGACACTCGGGCACGGACGTAAGCCCGGAACAGGGGTAGGCAGCCGATTTCTGTGAGGCCGTCGACTGCCCGCTGCCTGGACCCGCGGATGGCCATCTTGGCCAGGCCCAGGAGCAGACCGACAGGGAGACCCCCTCCTCCCTCCTGACCCTCCCCCCTCTGTACCGGGTGCCCAAACATTAAAAGCGTAGGGCTAAAATGGAGCCAGAACTTGAGGAGCAGCCCCTTCAGATACTGGAACAGGGGCTGTAACCTCATGCACTCTGTATACAAATGGTACACGGTCTCCTCCTCACCGCAGAAGCGACAGTCGGCAGACGAGACCGTGAACCGGCTCAAGTACCTGTTACAGGCAATAGCAATTCTAGAGTTCCCTCTCTGTCACAGACCACATTTCAAATGTCCTGGTATGACAGTAACATGTCGTTGCCCCTCATATTTGGCTGGGGCAGCTTACACCCCAGTGGTATGAATATTGACATCTCTAACTTCAAGTGACCCTTGCTTTCCCTCTCTCTCCATCCCTCCCCGTCCAAATTTTTCCACCAGTCTCACTGTTCCCCTGATTAAGTTTTATCTCTGTATGCTTCGTTGTCACCTTATCCTAGCTAACAATGATCTATTCTACATTTCCTTTAACCTCGTCCCTTTTGATGTGTCGTTTTCACACCTTACCCTTCCTTATCTCTGTGTCTCCCTCTCCCCTGACTCCCGCTGAGTTATTCCAGCAGGGTCTGGAGCAATTGGCCAGGTGGGCGGAGGAATGGTTGATGGAATTTAATACAGAGAAGTGTGAGGTGTTGCATTTTGGGATGTCGAACAAGGGCAGGACATACACAATAAATGGTAGGCCACTGGGAAGTGTTGAAGAGCAGAGGGATCTAGGAGTACAGGTGCATGGTTCCTTGAAGGTCGAGTCGCATGTAGATAAGGTGGTCAAAAAGGCTTATGGCACTTTGACCTTCATCAGTCAGAGTATTGAGTATAGAGGTTGTGAGGTCATGTTGCAGTTGTATAAGACGTTGGTGAGACCGCATTTAGAATATTGTGTTCAGTTCTGGGAACCATGTTATAGGAAAGATATTGTCAAGCTTGAAAGTGTCCAGAAAAGATTTATGAGGATGTTGCCAGGACTAGAGGGTGTGAGCTACAGGGAGAGGTTGAGAAGTCTGGGTCTCTATTCCATGGAGCGCAGGAGGATAAGGGGTGATCTTGTAGAGGTAGATAAGATCATGAGAGGAATAGATCGGGTAGATGCACAGAGTCTCTTGCCCAGAGTAGGGGAATCGAGGACCAGAGGTTGTAGGTTCAAGGTGAAGGGGAAAAGATTTAATAGGAATCTGAGGGGTAACTTTTTCACACAAAGCATGGTGGGTGTATGGAACAAGCTGCCAGAGGAGGTAGTTGAGGCTGGGACTATCCCATCGTTTAAGAAACAGTTAGACAGGTACATGGATAGGACAGGTTTGGAGGGATATGGACCAAGCGCAGGCAAGTGGGACTAGTGTAGTTGGGACATTGTTGGCCGGTGTGGGCGATTTGGGCTGAAGGGCCTGTTTCCACGCTGTATGACTCTATGAATCTATGACTCTAAGGGAATTGACCCGAAACGTCACCCATTCCTTCTCTCCAGAGATGCTGCCTGTCCCGCTGAGTTACTCCAGCATTTTGTGTCTATCTTCGTTGTAAACGAGCATCTGCACTTCCTTCCTACACATTTCAAACTCTGCTCTCCCAGATTCAGAAGCCTCAGACATTTTATATGAGGAATTCCCTCAGGTATTGCTTCATGCCCGCCCTACACTGTCAATTTCACTGCCCCATCAGAGGCAAACCCTGGAACTCACTATGTTCCAATATCACGCATCACGACTGACCTACAAACTCTGAAGATCTCGATAGGTTGTAACTGCTCCACATCATCGCCTATATCTTTCATTTCCCTAATCCCTAGCCAGTGTGAAGAAGGGTCTCGACCCGAAACATCACCCTTTCCTTCGATCTAGATATTGCCTGTCCCGTTGAGTTACTCCAGCTTTTTGTGTCTGTCTTCGGTTTAAACCAGCATCTGCAGTTCCTTTCTACGCACTACAACACTTCATCTGCCCTGCCATCCGTACTACAACCCAATCCAAGTATTCAATTAGCATACGTTTCAATTTACTTGACATTTAATTTGTTTCTAACTGATTAGATTATCGGTTAATATTTAATTAGTCAATATAAGATTTATCGATGTGATAAACAAACCTCTGCTTACACTAAGAACGAAAGATAGACCTTATAGAGGTGTACAAAATCATGAGGAATAGATCGGGTAGATGCACAGAGTCTTGCCCAGAGTAGGGGAATCGAGGACCAGAGGACATAGGTTCAAGGTGAAGGGGAAAAGATTTAAAGGGGTAACTTTTTCACACAAATGTTGGCGGGTGTATGGAACAAGCTGCCAGAGGAGATAGTTGAGGCTGGGACTATCCCAACGTTTAAGAAACAGTTAGACAGGTACATGGATAGGACAGGTTTGGGCCGAAGGGCCTGTTCCACGCTGCATCACTCTATGACAATGACTCGAAAGTTTAAATACATGCAAAAACAAAATACTGCAGAATCTGGAAATACAACATAAAATTTAGTCAAGTGAGACTGAATGAAGCAAACAGTTAGACAGGTACATGGATAGGACAGGTTTGGAGGGATATGGACCAAGCGCAGGCAAGTGGGACGAGTGTAGCTGGAACATTGTTGGCCGGTGTGGGCAAGTTGGGCCGAAGGGCCTGTTTCCACACTGTATCACTCTGTGACTCTATGATGGATGTACCTCTGGAGGAGGTCGATCTCTCCTGCTCTCCTCCCTTGCAAAACCCATTCCTTCTATTTGTTTTACCCTCCCCCTTTGTCAATGTTCCCAACAAGGTTTCTCCACTCCCAATACTACCAAGTTCTCAAAGGTTACCTTTCCTGATCTCTCCACTGATGCTGCCTAACCCGCTGAGTAATTCCAACATTTTCCGCATTTATTTGAAACACCTCCTGGCTGAAGCTAACTTAAACCACGAGTATCGAGCTTTCCCCTTAGACTCATAGAGTCATACAGAACAGAAACAGGTCCTCTGGCTCAACTCGACCATGCTAACCAAGATGCCTCATCTAAACTGCTCCCATTTCCCACATTTGGCCCATATCCCTCTCAAACGTTCCTTATAACGCATCTGTCCAATTGTTGATATTGTACTGAGAGTCATAGAGTGATACGGCGTGGAAACAGGCCCTTCGGCCCAACCTACCCATACCGGCCAACATGTCCCAGCTACACTAGTCCTACCTGCCCACGCTTGACCCATATCCCTCCAAACCTGTCCTTTCCATGTCAATAAACTACGTCATCTGGCAACTCACTTCACATACCGACATGTGTGCCCCTCAGGATCTTATTCAACATTTCCCCTCTCACCATAAACCTATGCATTTAGTTCTTGATTGTTCGACTCTGGGGAAAAGCCTCTGTGCATTCACCCTATTAATGCTTCTCATGATATATATATGTATCTATATAAGCATGTATAAAATCACTCTTCAGTGTCCTATGCTCCATGGAACAAATCCCAGCCTGCCCCTACAACTTTGGCCTTTGAATCCTAGCAACAACATCCTTGTAAACCTTCTTTGCTTTTTTTCCACCTAAATGTCAGTCTCCAATGAGGTAGACACGAAGTGCTGGAGTAACTCAGCAGGACAGGCAGCATCCCTGGAGAGAAGGAATGGGGGACGTTTCGGGTCGAGACCCTTCTTCAGACTGATGTCAGGGGAGAGGGTGATACTTAGATAAAGGCGTGTCAGATGTGAAAATAGGGCAAAGGGAATGGAGGACCAGGAAAATGTAGAATAGATCATTGTTAGCTGGGAGAAGGTAGCAACAAAGCAAACGGAGATAAAATGTAGTCAGATACTGATGGGAGAACTGGGAAGGGGGAGGGATGGAGAGAGAGGGAAAGCAAGGGTTACTTGAAGATGGAGAAGTCAATGTTCGTACCGCTGGGGTGTAAGCTGCCTGCGCGAAATATGAGGTGCTGTTCCTCCAATTTGGGCTGGGCCTCACCCTAACAATGGAGGAGGCCCAGGACAGAAAGGTCAGTGTGGGAATGGGAGGGGGAGTTAAAGTGTTGAGCCACCGGGAGATCAGGTAGGTTAAGGTGGACTGAGCGGTGGTGTTGAGCGAAACGATCGCCGAGCCTGCGCTTGGTCTCGCCGATATACAGGAGTTCACACCTGGAACAGTGGATACAGTAGATGAGGTTGGAGGAGGTGCAGGGGAACCTCTGCCTCACCTGAAAAGACTGACGGGGAAAAGGAATAGGTGACGTATTGGGTGGGAACCCTTCTTCAGATCTCCAATGAGGTAGATGGGAAATCAGGACCGTACTCGAGCTGGTGATAGGATGATTCAGTTGCCTGATAACAGCTGGGAAGAAACTGCCCCTGAATCTGGAGGTAAGTGTTTTCAAACTTCTGATATGAAAGGGGAGAATCGACCCAGTGAATCCATGACAATCCCTTTACTGTGTTTAGCTGTGATTTCCAAATGCTGCATTGAACATGTGTAGGAAGGAACTGCAGATGCTGGTTTAAACCGAAGATAGACATCAAATGCTGGAGTAACCACAGGACAGGCAGCTTCCCTGGAGAAAAGGAATGGGTGACGCTTCAGGTCAAGACTCATCCATTATGAAGAAGGGTCTCAGCCTGAAACGTCACCCGTTCCTTCTCTCCAGAGATGCTGCCTGTCCCGCTGAGTTACTCCGGCATTTTGTGTCTATGTGCTGCATTGAGTAGACTGTCAGAGAGGGCACGGTTTCACCAGCAGTTGGTCATGCCCGCTGTGTTTGCTTCCCACAGAGGCCCTCTCGTTGGCAGTGGTCATCGGTGTTGCTGTCGGGGCTGGCGTGGCCTTCGTTGTGGTCTTTGCGACCGTCATGGTCATCTGCTGCTCACGCTCACAGAGAAGTAAGTGGCCGAGTCAACCTGGAGCTCACATATCACAGAGGTAACCTGCATCGGGTTGTGTAGGAAGGAGCTGCAGATGCTGGTTTAAACCAAAGACAGACACAATGCTGGAGTCACTCAGCAGGTCAGGCAGCATCCCGGGAGAGAAGGAATGGGTGACGTCTCGGGTCGAGACCCTTCTTCAGACTGAAGGGTCTCGACCAGAAAAACGTCACCCATGCCTTCTACATTGGGTTGACGGATTCCGCGTGCGGTCAACGCCATGGCCACAAGAATCGAAGCATGAGGGCACCTTCTTAATGATGGCAAATCTGGAGAACCGGCATTAGCTGTTCAAAGCAAGGGGGGTGGGTGGGGGGTGGGGGTTTGGGGGGGGTTGTTGTTGGAAGGAGGGGTGGAAGGGTTCTGGGGGTGTAGGGGGGGGGGGGAGGAGATCGGACCAAACAAAAACCAATGGCAAACAGATCATTTGCACTTCTCTCAGGAGGGCTCATTTACAAAGGAATGGGACCTGATTCATTTGCACAGAGATCTGTACCAGTTGGAGCTTAGAAGGATGAGGGGGGACCTCACTGAAACCTACCGAATAGTGAGCGGCCTGGATCGAGTGGATGTGGAGAGGATGTTTCCACTAGTGGGAGAGTCTAGGACCAGAGGTCATAGCCTCAGAATAAAAGGATGTACCATTAGAAAAGAGATGAGGAGGAACATAGAAACATAGAAACTTCGAAAATAGGTGCTGGAGGAGGCCATTCGGCCCTTCGGGCCAGCACCGCCATTCATTGTGATCATGGCTGATCATCCACAATCAATAACCTGTGCCTGCTTTCTCCCCATATCCCTTGATTCCACTATCCCCTAGAGCTCTATCTAACTCTCTCTTAAATCCATCCAGTGATTTGGCCTCCACTGCCATCTTTAGCCAGAGGCTGGTGAGTCTGTAGAATTCATTGCCACAGACGTCTGTGGAGGCCAGCTCAATGGGTGTTTTTAAAGCAGAGATTGACAGATTCTTCATTAGTAAGTGTGTCAAAGATGTATGAAGGAACTGCAGATGCCGGTTTGAACCGGATAGACACAAAAAGCTGGAGTTACTCAGCGGGGCAGGCAGCATCTCTGGAGAGAAGGAATAGGTGACATTCTTCAGAGGGGTCTCGGCCCGAGACGTCACCTATTCCTTTTCTCCAGAGATGCTGTGGAAGGGATTGGGGAGAAGGCAGGAGAATGGGGTTGAGAGGGAAAGATACTGTCGATCAGTCATGACTGAATGGCCTAATTCTGCTCCTATGACTTGTGAATGTGAACTCATGAACTCGGGGTACAGCAGATGTGTGCTCACCATGGCTAAGTGTGGCCCAGACACAGCCAGGGTGTAGACGTGTAGGAGAAAAACTGCAGAGGCTGGTTAAAATCAAAGGTAGACACAAAATGCTGGAGTAACTCAGTGGGTCAGGCAGCATCTCGGGAGAGAAGGAATGGGTGACTTTTTGGTCGAGACCTGCCTGACCTGCCTAGTTACTCCAGCATTTTGTGTCTAATAGGGTGCAGATGTTTACATTGCAAGGACAAACTGGTAAACTTAGTATGGATGCTGTTTGAGACTTTATAGAATGTTAAAAGGATTCCGAATTATACATGCAACCATGGGGCGGCCCGGTGGCACAGCGGTAGAGTTGCTGCCTCACAGCACTAGAGACCCAGGTTTGATCCCGACTACGGCCACTGTCTGCACAGATTTTGTACGTTCTCCCCGTGACCCACGTGGGTCTTTTTCCAAGAGAAAGTTAGATCTCTTAATGATAGAGTTAGAGCTCTTAATGATAGAGCTCTTAATGATAGTGGAGTCAGGAGGTATGGGGAGAGGGCAGGAACGGGGTATTGATTGTGGATGATCAGCCATGACCACATTGAATGGCGGTGCTGGCTCGAAGGGCAGTTGAGTGCCCTGGACTAGATGGCCTTGGGAGTTTAATGGATGTAGATGATAGCGTTGATTGTCGTCTGCTCCTATGTATCAGCACAGTGGCGTGTGGGCAGCACATTAGCGCAGCGGTAGAGCTTCTGCCTTACAGCATCAGAGACATGGGTTCGATCCTTACTATGGGTGCTGTCTGTGCAGAATTTGTACGTTCTAGCTGTGACCATGTGGGTTTTCTCTGGGTACTCTGGTCTTCTCCCACACTCCAAAGGCGTACAGGTTTGTAGGTAAATTGACTTCTGTAGATTGTAAATTGTCCCCAGTGTGTGTAGGATAGTGCCAGCATACTGGGTGATCGCTGGTCGGCACAGACTTAGTGAGCTGTATCCACGCTGTATCTCTAAAGTCTAAAGTGTGAGGATATTATGATAACTAGCTTCACCTGTTCTGGCCACTCCTCTGATCGTCCTTCACTTTCCTCGTTAATTCCTCCTATAGTGTGGGCAGACCGTCCCACTTGTTCCTCCCCACTCCCAATTAAGATCCATGTAATATTGGAAACGTGATAAATTACAGCCCCGAGCACCTTAATATTCTCGGATGTTTTATTCCAGCACTCAAAAAACACTCCTGGTGGACAAGGAGAATCCCACCCGGTATCTGCATCGACAATTGCCAAGTCAGCAACTTGCTTCCTTCCTTCACCAAGACTAGCTGGCCGAGTGAGGTTAAGCCATTGAGACAACATCAATTTCCCTTCGCCAGGAGAAAGCAGAGCTCAGGTAATGGCTGTGCATCAGCCAGCCTTCCCCAGAGCCATGTGAATGCAGAATGGCTTGCCTCTCATCACATGTTGGTGGGATGCAATGCTCCCCAGCCCAACCCCTGACTTCCCCACTCCCTCCAACCCCCCCTCCCCACCCCCCCCCCCCCCCCCCACCCCAACCCCCCTCCCCAAGACCCTGGTCCCAGATAGACATTCCTCTGTCCAGCCCACCCCAGATCCCAGCCTCCTTCAAAAACCTTCAGTAGAAGTGTTGCCCAAGATGAGTTGGTCATGAATTGGGATAACTCAACTTCACTGTAGTGAGCCTTCCTCTGATCCTCCCTCACTCCCCTCTCTCATTCCCCCTGTAGTACAGGTAGACCATCCTGCATGTTCCACCCCACTCCCAACCAAGGTCCAGGTGACGTCTTTCTTTTCAGGAGCTTCAATCTGTGGGACTCCTTGGTGCTCTCACAGTTCCATCATCTCTGTGTGTTTTCCCATCTTTACCAGATGCTCTGGCTTCAATGAATGCCCTCTGTGGGAAGAAGTGCCCCTTATTTTCTCATCATTTGGACAATGGAGGGTCTGTTCATGTCAGAGGTGAACGCTCATGTGCACTCGACCTCCTGCTGCAGTAGGTTGCGGTGTTACCCCTCTGTCTGGTGGGCTGGCAGTCACTGGTGTGTTGGCATCTTATAGCTGTACACAATTCCAGGCCAAGTGTGTTCGTGTTACAGAGGGTGGAAAGAACCAAAGACATGCCTCTGACAGGATGGAGACCGGGATTATCGCTTGACACCGCGCCCTCTGTGCGCCCGAGTTCATCGATGATCGTGTGGATAAAAGGCCACAGTGGGGCAGTGAGAGACGGGCGCAGTGGTTTCTGCAGTCTGAAGTATGATAAAGGGTACAGGAAATGTACTGGGTGATTGACCTTGCATCAGATCTGTAATAAACTGGAACGGCTGGTTATCTGAAATTGTTGAATTCAGTGTTGAGTCCCAGGGGCTGCCACGTGTCAGGTGGATGATGATCTGCTATGTGGTGAGCTGAGAGAGGTCTCCCTGTTCTGTGCCACACAGAGAGAGTCATCACAAGGGTCCTAGATTCAGTCCCTGATCGGAGCCTCATTCACAACTGTGCATGGGGCAAGCCAGTCGAGAAACCAGCTAACATTGAGGCTGCACGGAGACACAGTGGTAGCGTCGCTGCCTCACAGCGCCAGAGACCCGGGCTCGATCCTGGCGACAGGTGCTGCCTGGGTGCAGTTTGTACGTTTTCCCCGTGACCGCGTGGGTTTTCTCCGGGAGCTCCCGTTTCCTCCCACATTCCAAAGACATGCAGGTTTGTAGTGTAATCGGATTCTGTAAAATACTTCTGTAAATTGACCCTAGTGTGTGGGATAGAATGATGTTGGGATGATCACTGGTCGGCATGGACTCAGTGGGCCGAAGGACCTGTGTCTCTAAACTAAACTAAACTCTGGGCCCCACCGTAACTGAGCCAAACTGTATCCAAAAAATAAGCTCCAATTAATAGCAAAAAATCCACTCAACGTGGCTGCATGAAACTAAAGCAATTCTGTGCTGTCACCAAATTAAATCACCTTTGTTAAAGGCTCCAGTGACTTGGGACCAGACACCAAATCTGAAGTCCAACTTCAAGGTCAGATGTTATTTCCAATTCCCCACAGGGGACAGGAAAATCTCTGGGTGAAAGAAAATGGTCCAAAGCCTTTAATCTTTGATCAGCACACAGTTATCGGTCTAATAATGAAAAACACATCCCTTGCTAGAACTTGGAAACATTGATGCATGTGATGGGTTTCAGAACTCGGTATTTTTAAAGTGCAGAGTATCAGAGAGTTTCAGAGTCATAGAGTCATATGGCATGGACAGAGGCCCAACGAGTCCACACCAACCAAGGTGTCTCATCTAAACTCGTTCCAAATGCCAGCATTAGGCCCATATCTCTGTAATCCTTTACTGTCCTCTGGAGAGGCTCTCTGGAGCATCAGAGGTTGAGGGGAGACTTGGTAGACGTGTATAGAATGAGGAGAGGCATAAAGAGGGTAGGCCCAGAACCTTTCTTCCAGGGTGGAAACATCCAACACTAGAGGACTTGGGTACAAGGTGAGAGGGGGAAAGTTTAATGCAGATGTGTGGGGCACCTATTTTACACCAAAAGTGGTGGGGGCCTGGAACGTACTCCCAGGATGGTGGTGAAGGCAGGTACGATAGTGGCATTTAAGAGTTTAGTTTTAGAGGTACAGTCCGTTCGGCCCACCGAGCCCACCCTATCCCACACCAACACTATCCTACACATACATGTGCAGGAGGAGGCCATTTGGTCCTTCAAGCCAGCACCACCATTCATTATGATCATGGCTGATCATCCACAATCAATACTGGGGACACTTTTTACATTTATACCAAGCCAATTAACTTACGAACCAGTACGTCTTTGGAATGTGGGGGGAAACCAAAGTTCTCGGAGAAAGCCCACGCAGGTCACGAGGGGAACGTACAAACTCCGTGCAGACAAGCACACGAGGCCAGGATGGAACCCGGGTCTCTGGCGCTGTAAGTGCTGTAAGGCAGCAACTCTACCCCAGCCTCACCCAGGCATTTGGATAGGTACTGAAGTGCAGGGAATTGAAGGATGTGGATCATATACAGGCAGGTGAGATTAGTTTATCATGTTCGGCATAAACATTGTGGGCCGATCGTATATTCTGTGCTGTACTGTTCTATGCTCTATCCATCTATCCAGCGTGTCTTTTCACTTTTGTTATTGTTATGACACCTCTAGATTTTGATTCCCATTCCTTGGGGGGGAAAGACTGTGGCTATTCACCCTACCTACAGTATGCCTTCCATGAATGTATACATATAAAGTCAACCCTCAGTCTCACATCCTCCAAGGAAGAAAGTCCTAGACTGCCCCACACTCATGTTCATCAGTTCATGTTCAGATAGGAGCAGGATTAGGCCATTCGGCCTATCAAGTCCACTTTGCCAATCAATCATGGCTGATAGAAACATAGAAACATAGAAAATAGGTGCAGGAAGAGGCCATTTGGCCCTTTGAGCCAGCACCGCCATTCATTGTGATCATGGCTGATCATCCACAATCAGTAACCCGTGCCTGCCTTCTCCCCATATCCCTTGATTGCACTAGTCCCTGGAACTCTATCTAACTCTCTTTTAAATTCATCCAGTGAATTGCTGATCTATATTTCTCACTCCAAACACAATTCCCCTGCCTCCCCCCATATCCCCTGACTCCCATACTAATCAGGAATCCATCTATCTCTGCCTTAAAAATATCCATTGTAACTTAGGTCCTGGCAGCATCTTCCTAGATCGTCTGCACACTTTCAGATTAATGGTGTATTTCTATAGTAAGATAACCAAAACTGAGCACAATACTTCAAGTGTGTCCTCATCAGCATCTTGAACAACTGCAACGTAGCATCCCATTTCCTGGGCTCAGTATGAAGAAAGTCCCCGATCTGAAACATTGTCTGTCCATTTCCTCCGCAGATGCTGCCTGACCTGCTGAATTCCTCCAGCACTTTGTGTTTTGCTCAAGATTCCAGTGTTTGCAGTTTCTGGTGAATCTATCCCAACTCCTAAACTCAGTGCCCTGATTGATGAAGGCCAGCATGCCAAACACCTTCTTTCAAGTCAAGAGTTCAGGATCAATGGGCAGAATAATTAACGGAGCTGCAGATGCTGGAACCTTGAGCAAAACACAAAGTGCTGGAGTAACTCGGCGGGCCAGGCAGCATCTATGGAGAGAATGGACAATCGGCGATTTGGGTCAGGACCCTTCTTCAGACCCGCAGGGTTCCAAAGTGTTAGAAACATAGAAACATAGAAAATAGGTGCTGGAGGATGCCATTTGGCCCTTCGAGCCAGCACCACCATTCATTGTGATCATGGCTGATCGTCCACAATCAGTAACCCGTGCCTGCCTTCTCCCCATATCCCTTGATTCCACTAGCCCGCAGAGCTCTATCTAACTCTCCCTTAAATCAATCCAGTGCTTTGGCCTCCACTGCCCTCTGTGGCAGAGAATTCCACAAATTCACAACTCTCTGGGTGAAAAAATTCCTTCTCACCTCAGTTTTAAATGGCCTCCCCTTTATTCTTAGACTGTGACCCCTGGTTCTGGACTCGCCCAACATTGGGAACATTTTTCCTGCATCTAGCTTGTCCAGTCCTTTTATAATTTTATATGTTTCTATAAGATCCCCTCTCATCCTTCTGAACTCCAGTGAATACAAGCCAAGTCTTTTCAATCTTTCCTCATATGTCAGTCTCGCCATCCCAGGGATCAATCTCGTGAACCTACGCTGCACTGCCTCATTTACAAGGATGTCCTTCCTCAAATTAGGAGACCAAAACTGTACACAATACTCCAGATGTGGTCTTACCAGGGCCCTATACAACTGCAGAAGAACCTCTTTACTCCTATACTGAAATCCTCTCGTTATGAAGGCTCATTATGAAGGCGTTGTGATATGGAGGCTCATTCCAATGTAGGCATTGGAAAACAAGGCAGTCTCAGTCAATGTGAACTCGATACAGTGCAGTGCAAAGGGATATCAGGGAAATGATAACTCAAGAACTACTACCTGCTCGTTTAGTTGAGAGATAGAGTGTGGAAACGCTGCCCTTCGGCCCACCGAGACCACGCCGACCAACAATCACCCACACATCAGGTCTTGGATGGGAGGATGCTCCTCAAACTGCAGAGCATCTGAGACAATACAGTTCCCCCACTCCATGACACACTGGTTCCACCAAGATGCAACACTGAACGCCACAGGAGATCCTTTTTCTCTGTGACTATCAAACTGTACAACTCCTCCCCCTTCTGCCGTGAGACTGAGTCCCCCCCACCCCCCAATCTTTGCACACCCCCGATCCTGGACTTTAGTTTCACGTTTCATGTATCTTGTTGTGTTTTATGACACTTGGCAGACCAATTTCCCTCCTGGAATTAATAGAGTTGTATTGTTTTTTATCGTAGTCTCACAATTCATTGCCCCAGAAAGCAGTGAAGGCCAAGTCAATGGATAATTTTAAGGCACAGATTGTACAGGTATCAGAGGTTATGGGGAGAAGGCAGGAGAATGGGGTTGGGAGGGAGAGATAGATCAGCCATAATTGAATGGCGGAGTAGACTTGATGGGCCGAATGGCCTAGTTCTGCTCCTATCACCTATGAACATAATAGGACAAGTTAAAGAAGCCAATTAACCAACAGCCCTGCATGCCTTTGGAGTGTGGGAGGAAACCGGAGAACCTGGAGAAAACCCCCATGGTCTTAGGGAGAATGTACAAACTCCGTACAGACGGCACCCGTAGTAAGGATCGAACTAGGGCCTCTGACGCTATAAAGGCAGCAACTCTACCGCTGCACCACAGCACCACCCCATTGGTGCAACATTTAACATCCAATAGAATATTCTTTCTCTTTAAATGAAATGGAATATTTACAAAAAAGTATTTGATTCCTTGACACCTTGTTTTCAATCCATCTGAGCCAGCCCACTACAAATTCTCCATAACCCACATCAGTGCATTTCTTTTGTGGCAGGGAGGTCCTCCAAGGAACATCATGAAAGCATTTACTATTTTTAAAATTAGACAGGTCATATCAGATAGAAGACGGTTCAATGAGGCATCACTCAAACTCTGATCCTTGCCTTGGTGAAGATGGCCGAAGATTAGAACTAATTATTGTTAGTACAGCAGCACCATTTTGTATTTCGAGTATCAGGGCAATTTAATATAGTTTTAGTTTTTTTTGGTTTTAGAGATACAGCGCAGACACAGGCCCTCCAGCCCACCGAGTCTGCACCGACCAGCCATCCCCGCACACCTGCGCAACCCTACACACACGAGGGACAATGTACCATCTTTACCCAAGCCAATTAACCTACAACCCTGTACGTCTTTGGAGTGTGGGAGGAAACCGGAGCACCCGGAGAGAACCCACGCAAGTCAAAGGGAGAATGTACAAACCCCGTACAGACAGCACCCGTAGTCAGGGTTGAACAGTGGTCTCTGGTGCAGTAAGGCACCAACTCTACTGCTGTGCCACTGTGCTGCCCCTGGATTAATAACACAACTGGTGTCCTATAACAGAGACTTTGTGTGTGTTGAAGATAGACAAACAATGCTGGAGTAACTCAGGCAGCATCTCTGGAGAGAAGGAATGGGTGACGTTTCGGGTTGAGACCCTTCTTCAGAGTGAAATAGGGTCTCGACCCGAAACAACTCCAGAGATGCTGCCTGTCCCGCTGAGTTACTCCAGCATTTTGTGTCTATCGTCGATTTAAACCAGCACCTGCAGTTCCTTCCTACACCTTGCGTGTGTTATTGGAAACAAGGCTTCAAGGATTCGGATCAGTGATGGAGAAGGACACTCAGACAATATAAAATCTGAAGCACAAACATTTATTGGAGTAATATTAAAGCAACAATCAAGTAATAAAACAGCAATACAACAGCAATACAACTTCAGTTAAAGCATCGATAAAAACATAAACGACCATAGAAATAGTGGCAGAAAATGACAAATAAATACTATCAAACATCCTTTACACAAGGTTGTAACTTCAAAAGCCTGTCGAAGCATGGAACTGCACATGCTGGTATACAAAGCCAGACACAAAGAGCTGAAGTAGCTGAGTGGGTCAGAACAGTCTGAAGAAGGGTCCCGACCCGAAACATCACCTCTCCATCTTCTTCAGTGATCCTGAAGTTAGACACAAAAAGCTGGAGTACCTCCGTGGGACAGGCAGCATCTCTGGAGAGAAGGAACGGGTGACGTTTCGGGTCGAGACCCTTCTTCAGACCCTTCACCAGTGATGCTGCCTGACTCGCTAAGTTTAGAGGTACAGCGTGGAATGAGGCCCTTCAGCCCACTGAGTCTGGGCCATCCAGTGATTAGACGTACACTGGTTCTACCCTACACACCAGAGACAATTTACAGAAGCCAATTAACCTGCAGACCTGTGCGTCTTTGGGTGATGGGAGGGAACCGGAGGACCCAGAGAAAGCCCACACAGTTAGGGGGAGAACGTGCAAACTCCATGAAGACAACAACCATAGACAGGACTGAACTGGTGCTGTAATGTGATGTAATGCAGCAACTCTACCACTGCCCCGTGCACAGTGTTAATCCACCACTTTGTGTCTATCTTTGGAAGCCAGCATCTGCAGTTCTTCGTTTTTGTCCATTTTGACTGCTCCACTGCGGGATCTTCTGAGGTTCGCTTACTTTGAAGAAGTTCTCCTTACTTCAAAAATGTTGTGCGCTCCATGTACAATCTCCCTGATCTGGAGATCTTTCCAAGAGCCTGCATGACCTTCCGCCACCCTGGAGGCTCGGCACAAAGTGAAGTCGCAGGAGCTCTTGCGGATCAAACATTTTTATTCTTAAAAGCCTGAGCTTCTACCCTAATGTAAGGTCAGCAGTTGACTATGTTTCATAACTATCCTCCTCAGTGGCTCGAAGGGCCGAATGGCCTCCTCCTGCACCTATTTTCTATGTTTCTATGTTTCTATGTAGCAAAAACGAGAATTATTTGTTGCATCTGGAAGTCGGGTGGCACGGTGGTGCAGCGGTAGAGTTGCTGCCTCACAACGCCAGGGACCCAGGTTCCATCCTGACTACAGGGGCTGTCTGTACGGTGTTTGTACGTTCTCCCTGTCACCGCGTGCGTTTCCTCCAGATTCTTTGGTTTCCTCCCACACTCCAAAGATGTACAGGTTTGGTGTGAATGTGAATTGTCCCGTGTGTGTGTGTGTCGGGCAGTGTTAGTGTGCGGGGACCGCTGGTCATCGCAGACTCGGTGCTCCGCTTTCCTCCCACACTCCAAAGATGTACAGGTTTGGTGTGAATGTGAATTGCCCCGTGTGTGCGTGTCGGGCAGTGCTAGTGTGCGGGGATCGCTGGTCGGCGCAGACTTGGAGCTCTGCTTTCCTCCCACACTCCAAAGATGTGCTGATTTTTTAGGCTAATTGGCTTCTGCAAATCGTCTCCAGTGAGTATTATTGAACTAGGGTACAAGTGATCATCGGTCAGCACGGACTTGTTGGGCAGAAGGGCCTGTTACCACGCTGTATCTCTAAAAAATATCAGGTGCCGAGCTGGTGTCGGAAGACTGCGGGAAGGTAAATGTTTGTCTCAGTGACCTTGCAGATGGCCTCATGATTCCGTTGTTCTTCGCAGCAACCCCAAGCATTTTGCCAAGCATCTAATTGCTTTTCCAAGCGAGCCCGCTTGCTTGGCAAGCAATGCTATTAATTTAGCTGAAAAGCATGTTAGCTGACAAATCCATTTTAGCTGACACAGTCTGTTTAACCCCTTGACAATTGATTGTCTCTTGAAGATGAGGAGGTACATCTTGGGTAATAAGCTGGAAATAAACCAGCAATAATAGAAACCTGAGGGGTAAGTTTTTCAACACAAAAAGTGGCGGATGTATGGAACGAGCAGCCGGAGGAGGTAGTTGAGGCAGGGACCATCGCAACATTTGAGCAACATTTCAGAGAGAGTTAGATAGAGCTCTAGGGGCTAGTGGAATCAAGGGATATGGGGAGAAGGCAGGCACGGGTTATTGATTGTGGATGATCAGCCATGGTCACAGTGAATGGCGGTGCAGGCTCAAAGGGCCGAATGGCCTCCTCCTGCACCTATTTTCTATGTTTCTATGAGCTCAGCAGGTCAGGCAGCATCGTGGAGGGAATAGATAAGAGACGAGTCGGGACCCTTTTTCAGACTAATTGTAATGGGGGGGGCAGAGAAAGCTGGAAAAGAGAGGTGGGAGCAGGATAAAGCCTGGCGAGTGATAGGTGGATACGGACGAGCTGCAGGATGAATTGGCAGATGGGTGGAGTACGTGACAAAGCTAGAGATGAAAATGAGTCAGAAGAATGTCAGATGAGTAGAGGAGGAGGAGTGAAATGTAACCGGAGAGAGGGATATAGGTGCCAGGGGACAGGAGGGGGAGAGGGAGAGGGGAGGGATAGTGGAAGAAATGGCTGTATACTGGGTTGGGAGAGGCCACAGGAAAGGGAGAAGGGAAAGCATAGTGTGTGACTTGGAGTTGTACCTGAAGGTATTTTGAGTTTGAATTTGAAGTCAGTCTATTGTCACGTGTACCGAGGTGAAAAGCTTTCGTTGCGTGCTAACCAGTCAATGCATGATTACCATTGGGCCGTTCACAGTGTACACATAAATGATGAAGGGAATAGCGTGAGTGACGTTTAGTGCAAGATTAAGTCCAGTAAAATCCAATCAAAGATAGTCCGAGGGTCTCCAATGAGGTGGATGGTAGGTCAGGACTGCTCTCTGGTTATGGTAGGATGATTCAGTTGCCTGATAAAACAGCTGGGAGGAAACTGTTCCTGAATCTGGAGGTGTACCTTTTCACACCTCTGTTGTACCTGTTGTCTGATGGGAGAGGGGAGAAGAGGGAGTGGCCGGGCGGAGACTGGTCCTTGATTATGCTGCTGGCCTTACCGAGGCAGCGTGAGGTGTAGATGGAGGCGATGGAAGGGAGGTTGGTTTGTGTGATGGTCTGGGCTGTGTCCACAATTTGCTGCAATTTCTTGCGGTCTCGGATGGAGCTGTTCCCAAACCAAGCTGTGATGCATCCTGATAAAATGCTTTCTATGGCGCATCTGTAGAAGTTGGTGAGAGTTGTAGGGCACACGCTGAACCTCCTAAGCCCTCTAAGGATGGTGTGCTTTCTTGGTTGTTGCTTCAATATGAGATTCATTTGGATCACTATGTGTTTAACCCTGTACCTGTTCACTGGGGGTCAGTTCAGGAGCCAACCACACCATGTCCATCAAAGCGCCATGCCTTGGGAATGCACCGAGAGCCATCAGCAAGCATGTCCACTACCAGCGTGCGGTCATTAAAGTTGAGCATTTTAAGACAAATTTTACAAAACGCTCAATCAGCATTGGAGCACAGATTTAGACGAGACCCCACCCCCTCATTCGCAAACAGCCTGTATGAAAATGACATTGCCCAGAGTATTCCACTCAGAGTCACAGTCAAAGTAAATTCAGAGAATTTCTGAAACTCCCTTGGAAATGTAAACTAACTGTGTGGAGTGCAGGGCATGAGAATATGTGTGGATTCACACTGGGCCACAGCTGACTGTGGTAAATGGCAGTAAAGGTTCCATTGGGCCACAGCTGACTGTGGTAAATGGCAGTAAGGGTTCCATTGGGCCACAGCTGACTGTGGTAAATGGCAGTAAAGGTTCCATTGGGCCACAGCTGACTGTGGTAAATGGCAGTAAGGGTTCCATTGGGCCACAGCTGACTGTGGTAAATGGCAGTAAGGGTTCCATTGAGCATTGATAAAAGGTCTGTCAGTAAATATAAAGAGTGCTTGTTAATCTGCATGTTTATTCATTTACTGTCCTGCGAATTCGCAGGCACAAAAGCAATGTGCAGTGCCAAAGAGTTTAGTTCAGAGATACCGCACACAATTAGGCCCTCCTTCATTAGCACGGGTGCCAGAGGTTATGGGGAGAGGGCCGCAGAATGGGGTTAGGAGGGCCACGATTGAATGGCGGAGCAGACTTGATGGGCCGAATGGCCTGATTCTGCTCCAGTGACCTTATGATGTTCGGCCCACCGAGTCCGGGCTGACCGGTGATCTCCCCGCACACTGACCCGACCCTACACACCAGGAACAATTTACAATTTTTACCGATGCCAAATTAACCCACAGACCTGTACGTCTTTGGGATATGGGAGGAAACCGGAGCACCCGGAGAAAACCTGCTGGAAGGAGTGAGAATAAAGTGGGGGAGGGGAATCCTCATCAGTGTTAGGGTGGCACAGTGGTGCAGCGGGTAGAGCCGCTGCCTTCACCGCCCCAGAGAGCCGGGCTCCATACTGACCTCGTGTGCTGGCTTTGTGGAGTTTACACGTTCTCCATCACCGCCTGAGTTCCCTCCTTTTTTAAAAATATTATTAACAAACAGCCTTTATTCAATTATACACAAACACAGAGTAGTGACAAAATCAAGACTGCCATTGGCAGTTTGCAATCAACAATCAAACAGTTTTCAGGTTAAAATATGATCGACTTTCTCTACAATACACTCGGTCCCCCGCGGTGACCAGCGTTCACGGAAGCCCTCCACAGTCCCCGTGGACACCGCGTGTGCGTGTTCCCTCTCCAAGGACACGTGAGCACGGACGTCGGCCAGGAAAAGGGGCAGGCAGCCAACTCGGGCAGAACCCTTGACTGCCCGCTGCCTGGACCCGCAAACGGCCATCTTGACCAGGCCCTGGAGCAAAATGATAGGGAGACCCCACCCCTCCCTCCCTCCCTCCCAACCCTCCCCCCTCTGCAATGGGTGCCCAAAAGTGAGGAGCGTAGGGTTAAAATGAAGCCAAAACTTGAGGATCAGCCCCTTCAGATACCGTGAGTTCCGGATTCCTCCCACGTCCCAAAGACATACGGGTTTGTGGGTTACTGGACCTTTGTAAATTGACCCTCGTGTGTACAGACTGGATGCAAAGTTGGGGTAATAAAACTAGTGTGAACAGCTGATCAATGGTCGGTGTACACTTGATGGGCTGTAGGGCCTGTTTCCATGGTGCTGTATCTTTCAATAAACCAAGTATATAGATGATGTAATGGGCAGGGCCCAGAGCTCCTGACAGGTGGAAGAGCACAAGCTGATGAACGCAGGTTTGCCCAGACAACGGTGTGCCCTACATACCCACCGTGACTCACATCCAGGGCTGCAAACAGTGAGGTGAGGGCTGCTCAACGTTCATGCTGCCACTGTTTTGCAGATGTGAAGGGTGACGTTTCCGCCAAGAATGAGATCCGTGTGGAGATTGTGCACAATGGGCCCCAGCAGCCAGGAGAACAAGCCGCGATCCAAAACGTAATGGTAAGTCCGGCATCGTGGTGTGTCCAATCCAGTCCCAATCCCAGCATCACTCTCCAATCCAGTCCCAATCCCAGCATCACTCTCCAATCCAGTCCCAATCCCAGCATCACTCTCCAATCCAGTCCCAATCCCACATCACTCTCCAATCCGGTCCCAATTCTCGCTGAATGGTAGATGACGCGTTATGGACCAGGCACCGCGATTAGGGTTGTCAACTTTCTATCTCCCAAATAAGGGACAAAAGGTGACGTCACCGCCCCGTGCCCCACCTGACCTCACCCAGCCAGCGGCCACATGCTCCAGCTCCACCAATGGCAGCCGTCCGGGCCGGGAGGCAGGTTGCTATGCAACCTCCGTTAGGCAGCGCCCGGGCCTCCGGGCCTACAGCAACCCCCGGGCCTACACTGTCTGGACCTACAGCAACCCCCGGGCCTACAGCAACCCCCGGGCCTACAGCAACCCCCGGGCCTACAGGGTCCGGGCCTACAGTGTCCGGGCCTACAATTTAGCCCAAAATACGAGATGTCCCGGTGAATATGGACAGTTGGCAACCCTAGCTGTGATCCCCATGGGCCCAGAGTCTGGGTGTCATCCACAGAAGCGGTACTCTGTTCGGGCGATGGTCCTGATGGTGCAGGCTGGGGCAGACCACTCGTCTTTGGGTCCTGCAATGTAATGCACAAGATGCTCACAAGAAAATCGGGACAGGAGTAGGCCCTGCATCCTCAGCCGTGCACCACCAATCCATGTAGTACACTCGGTACTGTCACAGTGCTTACACATTTTCTTTTCAAAAATGTACTTTATGTGCATTATATACACAGTAAATACAATTGACACACATATTTAGAGTCATGGTGTGATACAGCACAGAAACAGGCCCTTTGGCCCAACTAGCCCAGACCGGCCAACTTGTCCCAGCTACCCTAGTCCCACCCACCTGCGTTTGGCCCATATACCTCCAAACCTGTCCTATCCAAGTACCTGTCTAACTACTTCTTAAACGTCGGGATAGTCTCTGCATTCATTGGACCATTAATTCAATACATTCTCTTACAATGCATCAAAGCCACGCACATTTTCTTTTCAAAAATGGCTTTATTCACAATATATACACAGTAAATACAATCGACGCATGACTTTCTCTAGATTCATTGTACCCTCACTTATACATTCACTTAGAACGCATCACAGCCCGCACATCTCCTCACACCCACAAAGTCTTCAAGAGGCTGTCACACAGGTTCCAGTCCCTCAGTGGCCCGTTGCAACAAGACTAGACTGCGCTCCTCCCCCATAGAGCTTTGTTCGGTGGCTGCACCGATCTTCAGTGACTCCCAGGGCAAGTACTCCTGCAGTCTGGAGTCTGGAGAAGGGTCTCGACCCGAAACCTCACCCATTCCTTCTCTCCAGAGATGCTGCCTGACCCGCTGAGTTACTCCAGCTTTTTGTGCCTATCTTCGGTTTTAAACCAGCATCTGCAGTTCCTTCCTACACATTTCTCCTGCAACCTGGAATGGGCCAGTCAGTAGCACCTGCCTTGCGACTTGTCCCTATACTAGAAGACCCGTACATTCTGGGCTAGTGCACGAGGTGATTGCTGGTCGGCCTTGGCTCGGTCGGACAAAAACACGTCTCTCACAGAGTTGACAATCTTCCAGCAGCGGTAGATCTTTGTCTCAATGTCCGCCCACTACGTTTCACAGCGGCAGTGTAAGCACACAACGTTCATAGTGCACACTATCAGGGTGAATACACACACCGTGGCCACAGTCCGGCAGTCCAACAGTCACATTGTAAACATACAGCTCCACAGTGCAGACTCACAGCCCACCATACAACAAGCGGCCACACTACCACCATTCTCAGCACAATCTCACAGAACACTGAAGTCTGAAGAAGCATCCTGACCCAAAACGTCGCCCACAGAAACATAGTAACATAGAAAATAGGTGCAGGAGGAGCCCATTTTGGCCTTTCGAGCCATTCATTGTGATCATGTCTGATCATCCACAATCAGTAACCCATGCCTGCCTTCTCCCCATATCCCTTGATTCCACTAGCCCCTAGAGCTCTATCTAACTCTCTTTTAAATTCATCCAGTAAAATGGCCTCCACTGCCTTCTGCGGCAGAGAATTCCAGAAATTCACAACTCTCTGGGTGAAAAAGTTCTTTCTCATCTCTGTTTTAATGAAAACGTTTTTTTTCTCATCTCAGTTTTTCTCATCTCATCCCATCCTTTTTCCCCGGAGAAAAACCTGCTCTCCAGGGACGCTGCCTGACCCGCTGAGTTACTTCAGCACTTTGTAACCATTTACAGAACACTGTGTGAGTTCAGAGTACACTGTGCAAACTGGAAAATGGAACTGTGAGAGCGTTCATTTTTCACGTACAAAATGTGCAGAACAGCAATTTAGCTTGCGATCGAACGTGGCAACAATAATATTCACATGTCATTGTTTCTCTCAGGAAGTTAGCCCAGTCGGATCTGTGATAACTAACCACACCGCGCCTCAGGCAAGGTTTTCCTAGAAATTATGTCACAAATCACGACGCCCATTTCCTCCCGCGCCAACATAAACACCTACTGCTGCTGCATTAATCAGAGCTGCTTGCTCACAGCAAGCACCATGCACTGGACAGACTAGCACGGTGGTGCAGCGGTAGAGTTGCTGCCTTACAGCGCCAGAGTCCCAGGTTCCATCCTGACTAGGGGGGCTGTCTGTTTGGAGTTTCCTCTGCGTCCACATCCCAACAACGTGTGGGTTTGTAGGTTAATTGTCCTCCGTAACTTGCCCCTGGTTTGTAGGGAGTGGACGGGACAGTGAGCTAGTGTGAGTGGGTCGTCGTGGACACGGTGGGCCGACCTGAATCTTCCAATGGTTCAATGCTTGAACAAAGTGTTGGAGTATGACTGCATTGTGGGGGGATTGCAAGCGGGGACTGAAGGTATTGTTTGTCTGTTGTTTACAGATTAACAGGGGAGAATTCGAGCAGGTCCCTGTGTTGAAACAGCTGGAAGTCCTCAAGGAAGAAGAGAAGGAATATCAGCACATCAAGGTTCAGCCATCTTACCCTGTTTCCCAGTTCGTGTATGTCTGGTTCTCCTTGTGATTTGGTTGTGAACTCCGTTGGGGCCCATTGGGCTTCAGCACAGGGAAGGGGTGAAGGGTAGGGACGATGTGGGATTGGCATTTTTCCAGGCGCAGAATCATAGGATCATAAGATCATGTCATAGGAGTAGAATTAGGCCATTCGGCCCATCAAGTCCACTCCGCCATTCAATCATGGCTGTTCTATCTTTCCCTCCTAACCCCATTCTTCTGCCTTCTCCCCGTAACCCCTGACACCCTTACTAATCAAGAATCTACATCGATCAGCCAAATCATTATGACCCGATGAGCCAAAAAATTATGACCACCTGCCCAATATGCTGTTGGTCCTCCATGTGCAGCCCCATACGCAGCAGGGTGCGATGCACTGTGTATTGTGACACATTCCTTCCGTTACCACCATTAAAGTTTTCTGTGACTTGTGCCACAGTCGACCTTCTGTCGGTTCGGACCAGACGGGATAGCCTTCGTTGCCCTCGCACATCGATGAGCCTTGGGCGCCCAACACCCTGTCTGTCGCCGGTTTGTGGTTTGTCCCTCCTCGGACCACTGTCGGTAGGTACTCACCACTGCTGACCAGGAGCACCCCACAAGCCTTGCCGTTTCAGAGATGCTCTGACCCAGTCGTCTGGCCATAACAATTTGGCCCTTGTCAAAGCCACTCAGGTCTTTACTCCTGCCCATTTCTCCTGCATCCAACGCATCAACTTCAAGAACTGACTGTTCACTTGCTGCCTAATATATCCCACCCCTTGACAGGTGCCATTGTAACAAGATAACCAATGTCATTCACTTCGCCTGTCAGTGGTCATAATGTTTTGGCTGATCGGTGTATCTATCTCTGCCTTAAATATGAAATTATGAAATCTTTTACAGTAAACACGCTGAAACGTCAGAGGTTGAGGGGAGACTGGGTCAGGGAATAGACACAAAGTGCTGGAGTAACTCAGCGGGTCAGGCAGCATCTCTGGAGAAAAGGAATAGGTGAAGTTTCAGGTCGAGACCCTTCTTCAGACAGAGAGTCTCAACCCGAAACGTCACCTATTCCTTTTCTGCCGAGATGCTGCCCGACCTGCTGAGTTACTCCAGCATTTTGTGTCTTTTTTCGGGGTAAAACTGCATTTGCAGTTCCTTCCGACACACACTGGATTAGGGGGGCGTTGGGTAAAGGGAGAGGTTGGACTGACTTTGGGTTGTTGTCTCTGCAATGCCGTAGGTTGGGGGGGAGGCCTCATAGACGGATACAGTATTTTGAGAGTCATAGACAGGGTAGACAGTCACAAACATTTTCCCAGGGTGGAAATGTCCAACACTAGAGGGCGCAGGTTTAAGATGAGAGAGGCAACATTAAAGGAGACTAGACCAAGTGGACCCGTTGGGCCCAAACCTCTCCTGCATTGGTGTAATACCCTCTCCTTCCCCCCACCCCTTCCCCTCCCCCCGCCCTCCTCCCTCCCCCTCCCCTCTCCCCCGTATTCCCCCCTTCCCTCCCTCCTCCCCTTCCCTCTCCCCCCACTCCCCCTCCCCTCTCCTCCCACTCCCCTATCCTTCCCCTCCCCCTTCCCCCTCCCTCCTCCCTCCCCCCGCTCCCTTTCCCCCTCCCCTCCCCCTCTCCCCCTCCCCTCTCCCCCGTATTCCCCCCTTCCCTCCCTCCTCCCCTTCCCTCTCCCCCCACTCCCCCTCCCCTCTCCTCCCACTCCCCTATCCTCCCCCTCCCCTCTCCCCCTTCCCCCTCCCTCCTCCCTCCCCTCCCCCCCGCTCCCTTTCCCCCTCCCCTCCCCCTCTCCCCCTCCCCGTCCCCTCCCCCCTCTCCCTCCCTCCCCTCCCCCTAACCTCCCCCCCTTATCCTCCCTCCTCCCCCCTCCCTCCCTAGGAGATAGATTTAAACTTTAAAACGTGAATAACTTTTAAAATATAACACCGTTTTCAATGAAACTTCTTCCATTAGCACCAAAGGGACGGCGGTGAGTAAGGTGGGCCTAAAATTGTCGTGCTATCGTGTACCGTTTTGGTTGTAGTTCAGGAACAAACAAACAAACAAACAAACGAGAGTTTTAGTAGACAGATGTGCGGGGCAAGTTTTTCACAGAGTGATATTTTTTAGTTTAGTTTTGAGATAACCATCGATCCCCACACCGACCCGTGATTCCCGCACATTAACACTATCCTACACACACGAGGGACAATTTACATTTTATACCAAGCCAATTGGCCCGCAAACCTGTACATCTTTGGAGTGTTGGAGGAAGCCAAAGATCCCGGAGAAAACCTATGCATGTCACGGGGAGAACGTACAAACTCCGTACAGGCAGCACCCGTAGTCGGGATCGAACCCGGGTCTCTGGCGCTGAAAGGCAGCAACTCTACTGCTGCGCCACCGTGCCAACGATGGGGTTCCTCCCACACTCCAAAGACGTACTGGTTTGTAGGTTAATTGGCTTTGGTAAAAAGTGTAGGATAGTGCCAGTGCATGCTAATAGGTGATTGCTTGGCAGCATGGACTCGGTGGGCCGAAAGGCTTGATTCTGCATTGTCTCTCCAAACTCTAAAGGAACAGACCCTTTGCCCCACAATATCTATGCCGAACATAATGCCAAGATAAACTAATCTCCTCTGCTTGCATATCATCCATATCCCCCCCCTTCCCCCACCTCCATTCCCTGCCTATCCACGTGCCCATCCAAAAGCCTTTGAAACAGCACCCCTGTGGCGGATCAGGCCACTCCTCGGGTCAGCCCCCTCGTTACGTGACGGACAGGTGAAAGGAGTTAAAAGCCAGACCAAGGGAAGGCGTGGATCATCCCTTGGAGAACTACGCTGTGGGCACCAGCTCACAGCCTAATAAAGCAATATCTGCCATCATATATCTGCCACCACCACCACCCCTGGCAGTGAATTCCAGGCACCCGCCACTCTCTGTGTAAAAACCTGCCCCACACTAAAACTCTTGTTTTGTTTGTTTGTTCCTGAACTACAGCCAAAATGGTACCTGATAGCACGACAATTTTAGGCCCACCTTACTCACCATCATCCCTTTGGTGCTAATGGAAGAATCAATTCATTGAAATCGATGTTATTTAATTGAAATCCTGTAGTGGAGGCAAAATGTGCAGGAAGGAACTGCAGGTGCTGGTTTACACCGGACAGACACAAAATGCTGGAGTAACTCAGCGGGTCAAGCAGCCTTTCTGGAGGAAAGGAATAGGTGATATTTTGGGGTCGAGACCCTTCTTCAGACATCAGTCCCTACCCGCAACATCACCTATCCCTTTGCTCCAGAGATGCTGCCTGACCTGCTGAGTTAGGGTCATGGAGTGATTTAGTAATATAGTGTAGAAACAGGCCTATATGTTTCCAGCCAACATGTTCCTGCTACACTAGTCCCACCTGCCCATTACTCCAGCATTTTGTGTCTACCTGCAGCTGGCTATTTAACCAGTGTCCGTGAGCACCAGTGGCCTTATATCATAGAGTCATACAGCGTGGAAACAGACCCTTCGGCCCAACTAGCCCACACTGGCCAACATGTCCCATCTACATTAGCCCCACTTGTCTGCGTGCGGCCGGCCCAGATCTACACCTATCCGATCCAAGACCCGGGTTCCATCCCGACTACAGGTGCTGTCTGTACGTTCTCCCCGTGACCTCAGAGATCTGGAGTCACAGATGTGTCTCCGTGGGTGTCAGGGGTTGTGGGGAGAAGGCAGGAGAATGGGGTTGGGAGGGAGAGATAGATCAGCCATGATTGAATGGTGGAGTAGACTTGATGGGCCGAATGGCCCAATTCTGCTCCTAATACTTTTAATCTTATGATCTTCGGTTTCCTCCCACACTCCAAAGACGTATAGGTTTGCAGGTTAATTGGCTAGGAAAATGTAATAAGATTGTCCTTAGTGGGTGCAGGATAGTGTTAGTGTGCGGGGATCGCTGGTCGGCGCGGACCCAGTGGGCCGAAGGGCCTGTTTCTGCGTTGCATCTCTAAACTCTAAACGTAGGTTTGTAGGTTAATAGGCTTGGTATAAGTTGTCCCTCGTGTGTGTCAGGTTGTGTTAATGTGTGGCGATCCTGGTTGTGGGCCGAAGGGCCTGTTTCCGCGCTGTGTCTTTAAACTAAACTAAACTGAAGCATCCCTTGCCTGCCTGAACCAGTGCTTTGCCTTGCAGGATCCCACCAACGGCTACTACAGCGTGCACACCTTCCCCGAGCTGCGTGCGGCGGGAGGGAGCGGCACGGCGGCCTGCCCGCCCGATCAGCGGCCGCCCGCCAAGCAGCGGGTGCCCACGGGCATGTCCTTCTCCACCCTGTACACGCAGCTGAGCGCGGCCAACCGCATGTACGAGTACGGCCAGCGCTTTGTGCTGGGCAACGGCAGCAGCTCCATCGAGCTGTGCGAGCGGGAGTACCAGCGAGGGTCCATGAGCGACAGCAACTCCTTCCTGGACAACCAGTGCAACAGCAGCATCAGCAGCAACAGCAAGCAGGACAGCTCCGTCCAGTTCGACGAGGCCAGCAAGGCCTCTGCGTCCTCCCACTACTCCCACTCCTCCTCCCAGAACTCAGACTTAACCCGCCCGCTGCAGAGGAGAATGCAGACTCACGTCTAGAGAACCCCCCCCCACACCGCGCTCCCCCACCCCCACATCGCGCTCCCCACCCCACCCCCACCCCTCCACACGGCTGCTGCTTCCGGCCCTGGAGATGGAGTCTCAAGGTGGGATCATCACAGGTCATGTTCTTCCAGGCCGCTCTCTTCCCCCCTCCCACAACTCCACTGCTCCACCTCTCAGGGCCAACAGCCCTCCCACTGACAACCCCCCCCCCCCCCACCCTCACTCCACCAAGGAGCCCCCCCGACCCTCAATAACCACAGGCTCTGCTCTTCCTCCATCTCTAACGCCAAGTTCTGGCCTGGACCCATCGCTGACGGGATGGAGGTGTCACCATCGGCCGCAGATCATGCCCCGGCAACTTGAAACACGGTCTAGAACGGGAAGCCAAACTGATCCAGAACTTCTCACGAAGAAACGGCAGATGCTGGTTTACACCGAAGATAGACACAGATGTTCTGGAGCAGGACAGAGACACAAAGTGCTGGGGTAACTCAGCAGTATCTCTGGAGAACATGGATGGGCTGGCGTTTGAAGAAGGGTCCCAACCCGAAAGGACGTCCATCTTTTTTCTCCAGAGACGCTGCCTAACCTACCGAGTTACTCCAGCACTTTGTGTCCATGTCCTTCTCCAGAACTTCCTTCTCCAAGTGAAAGCAGACAACGTGTTGCGTCAAGCGACAACCCAGGGCCACAGGTCGCGAAACTATCCACAAAGGTGCAGCTCCCACCCAACAGTGGTCCCTGCCTGGGCCTCTGGGCAGGAGACACGTCTGCCATCCGTGCGCCCATCTCCACCTTTGGAGCCGAGCTGCCAACTTCGTGGCCTCGTGTAGGTCGACGTTGACAGACTGAAGGACATCCGGCCAGTAGCTGCGGCGGAGTTGTGTTTGTTTGGCCCTGCAGCCTCCGTGTGTGAAGAATGAGTGTGTCCCGGCCGCATGGCCTGACCTCCACATCCTGAGCCTCGTCCCCTGTAAAGCCTGCACACCGCCAATGGTTTCAAGGTCTTCCTACCCCCCCTCTGGTGTGAGGCCCTGCACTGAATGGCCAGCCATAGCTGGCTCCCAGCCCTCTGTCACTCCCCATGCTACATCCCCCGCCCCCTCCCAGCCCCCTCCCCCCCCCGCACAGTGGCCAGGGAGAGGTCCACACTGACACACACGCCTGCTGCCCATGCCCATGCCCGCGGGGTTACCTGTGGAACAGGTACGGCAGCACTGGGATACAGGTGGTCATATATCCCCCGGTCCCCCCACACCCCTGACCCTTCCATGCCCAGCTACTGACCCCTAACCCCTCCATGCCCAGTTACTGACCCCTGACCCCTCCATGCCCAGTTACTGACCCCTGACCCTCCATGCCCAGTTACTGACCCCTGACCCTCTGCCCTCACACTCCTCTGACCCTGGTCCCTTGCACACACTCTCACGCACACTCTCTCTCTCGCATACACTAACACGCACACTCTCTCACACACACTCACACACACTCTCACACACACACACTCACACACACACTCACACACACACTCACACACTCTCTCACACGCACTCTCTCACACACACTCTCTCACAAACCCTCACACTCTCACACTCTCTCGCACACAAACTAGCTCATACACACACTCTCTCTCTCACACACACACACACACACTCAAACATTCTCTCACCCTCACTCTCATGCACACTCACACACACACTCTCTCACACACACTATCTCACACGCACTCTCTCACACATACTCTTACACAGTCTCATACACACACTCTCTCTCACACACTCACACTCTCACACACACTCACACTCTCTCACACACACACTCACACTCTCTTTCTCTCTCACACACACTCACACTCTCTCTCACACACTCACACACTCACACTCACACACACACTCTCTCTCACACACACTCACACACACTCACACTCACACTCACACTCTCTCTCACACACACACGTGAAGTCAAGTCAGTCAAGTTTATTTGTCACATACACATAAATGTGCAGTGAAATGAAAGATTACCCACAGTCCAACAACAAGAGCAATAAAAATAAGCAATAACACACACAATCAAACAAAAAGAAACATCCATCACAGTGAATCTCCTCCAGTCACCTCCTCACTGTGATGGAAGGCCAGAATGTCTTTTCTCTTCCCTGCCGTCTTCTCCTGTGGTCAGGCTGTTGAAGTTGCCACGTTCCAGGCTGCGCCTGACGGTGAAAGGTCCGCGGCGGGCCGACCCAAGCCCCGCGATCCGGGGCGGGCGAACACGCTGCCGCTGCCGCTGCCGCTGCCGGAGCTCCCGATGTCGGCCCCCACCCGGGGGCCTGCGAGCTTCCGACTTACTCACACACTCTCTCACACACACACTCACACTCTCTCTCACACACTCTCCCAGACCACTGATCCTTCCACTCAGAGACTGCCCTGTGTGGCCCCAGAATAACCTGTAAGACCCTCAGACCCTGGCTCCTGCAAACCCTGGTTGCCCAACCCACACACTGACCCCTGTGACCCCTGTCCCCCCTGAGAAAACATTGACCCCTGTTACCTGCCCCCCCCCCCCCTCCCCAGCCTCTTCCAGCCACAGAAACAGACGTGTACACCCCCCAGCACACACTGTGTGTGGGGCCTCATGACCGGGAGCATTTGTGGACAGACAGCCCCCTTGCCACTCACACCCTGCCCCTCTCAAAGCTTGTTGCCTGGGGACCTGGGCCAACTGTCCCATATGAGCCGGGACATCCCGTATTTTGGGCTAAATCAGTTTGTCCCGTACATTGCTGCCATTGGTGGAGCGGGAGCACGTGGTCACTGGCTGGGCGAGGGGCGTGGGGCGTGGGGCGAGGTCGCGTGGGGTGAGGGGCGAGGTCGCGTGGGGCGTGGGGCGAGGTCGCGTGGGGCGTGGAAGGGACATCACCCTCTGTCCCGTATGTGGGAGTGAGGAAGTTGGCCACCCTAGCCCTGGGCAAACTCGGTGAGATGCAGACCAGGTCTGTGGTCTCTGCATTCCCCCTCCCCCCAACTCTCCCCTCACCGAGACGCCCGTCCCCTTCCACACCCAGGGGGCTCTGAGACGGAGAGCTCACCCTCCACCGGCTGTTCATCCCAAACCTCCTGCGCCCCCATCTCCTTTCAAAGTCAAAGTCTAGATACAGCTGGAACCACAAATGGCGAACCCCTGTCACGGGTGGGAGTGGTGGCGATGACAGGCCGGGATGAGGGGTGGAAAGTGTACAAAAGATGTAAATATCATTTTAAATCTCATTGACAGTGTTCCATGGAGTTTAGAGTGTTGTTCCCCCACAGCAACTTGTTTGCTTGCCTTCGCTGCCACCTGACCAGCCTGGGTGGGCCCCGCGGTACGTCCCAGCCTCAGTGGGCCCCGCGGTACGTCCCAGCCTGGGTGGGCCCTGCAGTACGTCCCAGCCTCAGTGGGCCCCGCGGTACGTCCCAGCCTGGGTGGGCCCCACGGTACGTCCCAGCCTCAGTGGGCCCCGCGGTACGTCTCAGGGCCGTGTACACCTCAGGGCCCACACTCTCACTGCTGCCCACACCAACCAACCACCCTGCCCACACTGGCTGCAACCTGAGCCAAAAATTCAGAGACACAGTGCAGAAACAGGCCCTTCGGCCCACTGAGTCCATGCTGACCACCCCTTCACCCACTCTCCCATCCACTCCCTGCACACACTAGGGGCATCTCACAGAGACCTATAGAAACCTACAAAACCCGCACGCAATAATATACAACTGGGGCAGACTGCCAACATTGTACACGGAGAAAGCCCGCCCCTCCTGCCTGCCCCCGTCACTAAGTCCACCAGTTCTAGACACCTCACGTGACACTAAAATCTAGGCCTGCACTCCTGCACAACGATGAGGCATTTTCACCATGCCCGAAATCTTCCACACAAAATATTCCGAATTGTATAAAGTTAATAAATTACGCACATGAAATATAAAAACACTCCATGTGCTTCCTGAGGGAATGCACAAAGACCCCACAATACTGACCGGAATGGAGAGGGGTTAACATCCATATGGGTATTGTAAGGTGAGAAGGGAGACGTTTACACTCAGGGTGGTGTCCCTGGAACGTGCTGCCACATTTGGAGGTGGAGAAGAAGGGTCTCGACCCGAAACGCCACCCATTCCTTCTCTCCAGAGATGCTGCCTGTCCCACTGAGTCACTCCAGCACTTTGTGTCTATCGTTGGAGGTGGAGGCAATTAAGAAAGTGGCATTTAATAGACTTTTGGGTAGCCATATGGATGTGCAGGGAATGGGGGGTTATGTGCAGATAGATAGATAAGTCTTGGCATCATGTTCAGCACAGGCATTGTGGGCCGAAGGGCCTGCCCTACTGCTGTACTGTTCTATGTTCTGTGTTCCATTGTCGGCTATTGACCAGGTTAAATACCAGCTTGTGGGAGCTTGTTGTTCACAAGTTGCTGTTTATTTCTAGTTTTTGAACACACGTGGGCAGCACGGTGGTGCAGCAGTAGAGCTACTGCCTTGCAGCGCCAGAGACCCTAGTTTTATCCTGACTACGGGTGCTTGGCTGTACGGAGTTTGTACGTTCTCCCCATGACCAAGTGTGTTTTCTCCGAGATTTCTTTAGATTTAGAGATACAGCGCGGAAACAGGCCCTTCGGCCCACCGGGTCCGAGCCGCCCAGCGATCCCCACACACTAACACTATCCTACACACACTAGGGACAATTGTTACATTTGCCCAGCCAATTAACCTACAAACCTGTACATCTTTGGAGTGTGGGAGGAAACCGAAGATCTCGGAGAAAACCCACGCAGGTCACGGGGAGAACGTACAAACTCCGTACAGACCGCGCCCGTAGTCAGGATCGAACCTGAGTCTCCGGCGCTGCATTCACTGTAAGGCAGCAACTCTATCACTGCGCCACCGTGCCGCCGTTTCCTCCCACACTCCAAAGACGCACAGGTTTGTAGGTTAATTGGCTTGCTGTAAATGTAAAATTGTCCCTCGTGTATGTAGGATTGTGTTAATGTGCGGGGATCGCTGGTCGGTGCGGACTCAGGGGGCCGAAGGTCATGTTTCTGCACGGTATCTCTAAACTAAACATAACTATTGCCCACTTCAACAGTATATCATTGCCTGTACAATGTTTTGAGAGATTTGACACTTAGAGAAGGGCACTCAATAAATAGTTAGAACTGTCCTCCTTTCAACATCGAGCAGTACAGCGCAGGAACAGGCCATTCGGCCCACTATGTTGGTGCCAAACATGTGCCAAGATAAACTAAGATACAAAATGCTGGAGTATCTCAGCGGGTCAGGCAGCAGCTCTGGAAAACATGGATAGGTGATGTTTCAGGAAGTGCAAAGTCACCAATCCATGTTCCCCAGAGATGCTGCCTGACCCACTGAGTTACTCCAGCACTTTGTGTGTGCTTTTTTTGGTAAACCGACATCTGCAGTTCCTTGCGTCTGTCCATGATGAACTAACCTCCTCTGCCTGCACATCTCCATTCCCATATTCCAATAATGGTCTTCCATATTCTGGAGCAGCTTTACTTGTATGCAAGGGGATAATCGGCGTGGTGCACCAATGTTTCCAAGACCCTGTGTAGTCTTCCCATCAAAGGAATGACTAAAATAACTCGAGAACACTGGTAATATAGTGGCCGAAATAGAGGGGACGCAATATTACTCAGGAGTTGACAGACGGTACCTCTCCACCTGGTGAATGGGAATTGGACACAGCAGTCTACAAGCCACTAATGGTCTACATGCATCGTAATGGTCTGACAGAGCCCCGGAGGAACCATTCTTCAACAGAGGAATGTTCAGAATGGGACTGCTCACCCCCACACTTGCCTTCTGCTCCTGAACGGTCCAATCCCGTGCTCCCAGTGTTGCCAGTGACTTCTCTTGCGTACGCTTTTTTTGTGCACTCAATCGGTAAAGATAAAATGTGAATAAATTATGGGAAAGACTTCAAGTGTCGAACGTTTCTGTTGTCAACCAGATGTCCACAAAAGCTTTGAACCGATCGCCATTTACTCAAGGACTGCGACCGCCCACCACGTTACCACTCTCTGGCCACAATCCATCTGTGGTCATTGGAGCCCACGCTCTCTGGGTGTCCATCCAGCCTCACAGTCTGGGTGGGTTGGGCTGAAGGGTTGGTTTCATAAGTTCAGAGGTTCTTGGAACAGAACTAGGCCATTCGGCCCATCATGCCAACTCCGCCATTCAATCATGGCTGATCTATCTCTCCCTCCCAACCCCATTCTCCTGCCTTCTCCCCCTAACCCCTGACACCCTTCCGTGTTGTATGGCTCTGTGATTCCATGCTGTGTGACTCCATGTTTCCGTGCTGTGTGGCTCTATGTCTGGAGAGGCAGAACAGCCCCCTGGCAGGGTCTGGGTTAATATATTGTCCAGTAATGGGAAGACACGGGGTGGCACAGCGGGTAGAGCTGCTGCCTCCCAGCGCCAGAGACCCAGGTTTGATCTGACCTTGGTTGGGGGTTGTCTGTGTGTGTGTGGAGTTTGCACATTCTCCCTGTGACTGTGGATTTGAGGTGGGGATGCATTCGAGCTGCAGTTCGCTGTGGAGTGCCCAAACCAATTCTACAGTCCGTTGACATCCTTTGAGGACAGAAATCGATTGCTTGAAGGACGCAGCAGGGAAACAGGCCCTCTGGCACACTGTCCATAAAGCCCATCAATCAGCCGTTCACATTCGGCTCGAAGGGCCAAATGGCCTACTCCTGCACCTATTATCTATTGTCTATTAGTGCTTAGTTTGTAGTTTTTTAAAGTTTTTTGGATACAGCACGGAAACAGGTCCATCGGCCCACCGAGTCCACGTCGACCAATCCTTGCACATTAACACTGTCCTACACCCACTAGGGACAGTTTTCACATTTACCAAACCAAGTAACCGACAAACCTACACGTCTTTGGAGAGGAAACCGAAGATCTAGGAGAAAACCCATGCAGGTCACGGGGAGAACGTACAAACTCCGTACAGACAGCACCCGTGGTCGGGATCATAGACACATAAAACTTAGAAAGTAGGTGCAGGAGTAGACCATTTGGCCCTTTGAGCCAGCACCGCCATTCAATATGATCATGGCTGATCATCCAAAATCAGTACCCCGTTCCTGCTTTTTCCCCCATATCCCATAATTCCGTTAGCCCTAAGAGCTATGTCTAACTCTCTCTTGAAAAACATCCAGTGAATTGGCCTCCACTGTCTTCTGTGGCAGAGAATTCCACAGATTCACAACTCTCTACCACAGAAGACAGTGGCAGAGGTTTTTTTTCTTACCTCAGTCCTAAATGGCCTACGCCTTATTCTTAAACTGTGACCCCTGGTTTTGGACTTCCCCCAACATCAGGAACATTTTCCTGCATCTATCTTGTCCAATCCCTTAAGAATTTTATATATTTCTATAAGATCCCCTCTCGTCCTAAATTCCAGTGAATACAAGCCCAGTCGACCAATTCTCTCATCATATATCAGTACCGCCATTCCGGGAATTAACCTGGTGAACCTACGCTGCACTCCCTCAATAGCAAGTATGTCCTTCCTCAAATTAGGAGACCAAAACTGCACACAGTACACCAGGTGCGCCCTGTACAACAGCAGTAAGACGTCATTGCTCCTATACTCAAATCCTCTTGCTATGAAGGCCAAGATGCCATTAGCTTTCTTCACTGTACCTGTCCAAGTTTCTTTTAAATGCAGTTTTTAGTTTAGGTATGCAGCGTGCCAACAGGCCCTTCGGCCCACCGAGTCCACACCAACCAGCGATCCCCGCACATCAATCCTACCCGACACAGGGACAATTTTTATAAGAAAATAACTGCAGATGCTGGTACAAATCGAAGGTATTTATTCACAAAGTGCTGGAGTAACTCAGCAGGTCGGGCAGCATCTCGGGAGAGAAGGAATGGGTGACGTTTCGGGTCGAGACCCTTCTTCAGACTTCTTCGACCGAAACGTCACCCATTCCTTCTCTCCCGAGATGCTGCCCGACCTGCTGAGTTACTCCAGCACTTTGTGAATAAATACAGGGACAATTTTTACATTTACACCAATCCAATTCACTTACAAACCTGTTCATCTTTGGAGTGTGGGAGGAAACTGAAGATGTCGTTGAAAAACCCACGCAGGTCATGGGGAAAACGTACAAACTCTGTACAGACAGCACCCGTAGTCAGGATCGAACCCGGGTCTCTGGCGCTGTAAGGCAGTAGCTCTCCCACTGCTTCACTCTGCCATGTTATGGTACGTGCTTCTGCTGCCTCCTTTGGCAGCTAGTTCCAGACACCCGCCACCCTCTGTGTGAAAAGGTTACCCCTCAGGTTCCTATTAAATCTTTCCCCTCTCTGCTCAAACCTACGTCCTCCGGTTCTTGATTCCCAACTCTGGGTTAAAGACCTTATGCATTCGCTCTATCTTTTCCCCTCAGCTCAAAAGAAACTTGAGGTGGATAATAAATGCAAACATTGCCAACAATGTTCACAACCTCTAAGACCCTTTTAGCTAAGTCTATACTTGGCTATTACCACACACCCATCCATCGATTACTAGACTCCTAGTTCTGTGATGACAGGTGAAGCTGTAGGAACTGATTAGGAGGAGGAGACCCCAGGAATAGCTGGAGAGGTGGCACCTTAGTTTAGTTTACAGACGCAGAGGTTTATAAACTACTAGACAACCCTTGGACTCGTTGGTTCCCGTTGTGACAGCGGTTGATGGAAAAAAAGACACAATTTTAATATTATTGAGTGGTCAAACTTTAACTTAAAGAAAATTTGAGCATTTACCTCAGGGGTTATCATTCAACGAAGCACGCGTTTAATGACAACATTGAACATGGAAGTATTATATCAAAATGGCAATGTTTATTTTATGGGGTATGTGTCCGAAATACAGCCAAATGGTACACGATAGCGCAACAATTTGAACGAAACTTGATACTGCACACCACAGGCCAATGGTGAGTAAGGTGCCCCTAAAAGTGTTGCACTATCATGTACCGTTTTGACTGTATTTCGGGAACACACAAGATGAGATTTTTAGTAATATATACAGTACATTCAGAAAGTATTCAGACCCATTCACTTTTTTCACATTTTAGACAATAGACAATAGACAATAGGTGCAGGAGTAGACCATTCAGCCCTTCGAGCCAGCACCGCCATTCAATGTGATCATGGCTGATCATTCTCAATCAGTACCCCGTTCCTGCCTTCTCCCCATACCCCCTGACTCCGCTATCCTTAAGAGCTCTATCTAGCTCTCTCTTGAATGCATTCAGAGAATTGGCCTCCACTGCCTTCTGAGGCAGAGAATTCCACAGATTCACAACTCTCTGACTGAAAAAGTTTTTCCTCATCTCAGTTCTAAATGGCCTACCCCTTTTTCTTAAACTGTGGCCCCTGGTTCTGGACTTCCCCAACATTGGGAACATGTTTCCTGCCTCTAACGTGTCCAACCCTTTAAAAATCTTATATGTTTCGAAAAGATCCCCTCTCATCCTTCTAAATTCCAGTGTATACAAGCCTAGCCGCTTAACATATATAACATATAACAACTACAGCATGGAAACAGGCCTGTCCAGCCCTACCAGTCCACGCCGACCATTCTCCCTGACCTAGTCTCATCTACCTGCACTCAGACCATAACCCTCCAATCCCCTCCTATCCATATACCTATCCAATTTACTCTTAAATAATAAAATCGAGCCAGCCTCCACCACTTCCACCGGAAGCCCATTCCATACAGCCACAACCCTCTGAGTAAAGAAGTTCCCCCTCATGTTACCCCTAAACCTTTGTCCCTCAATTCTGAAGCTATGTCCCCTTGTTGGAATCTTCCCCACTCTCAAAGGGAAAAGCCTACCCACGTCAACTCTGTCCGTCCCTCTCAAAATTTTAAAAACCTCTATCAAGTCCCCCCTCAACCTTCTACGCTCCAAAGAATAAAGACCCAACCTGTTCAACCTCTCTCTGTAGCCTAAGTGCTGAAACCCAGGCAACATTCTAGTAAATCTCCTCTGTACCCTCTCCATTTTGTCGACATCCTTCCTATAATTTGGCGACCAGAACTGCACACCATACTCCAGATTCGGCCTCACCAATGCCCTGTACAATTTCAACATTACATCCCAACTTCTATACTCGATGCTCTGATTTATAAAGGCAAGCATACCAAACGCCTTCTTCACCACCCTATCCACATGAGATTCCACCTTCAGGGAACAATGCACAGTTATTCCCAGATCCCTCTGTTCCACTGCATTCCTCAATTCCCTACCATTTACCCTGTACGTCCTATTTTGATTTGTCCTACCAAAATGCAGCACCTCACACTTATCAGCATTAAACTCCATCTGCCATCTTTCAGCCCACCCTTCCAAAAGGCCCAAGTCTCTCTGTAGACTTTGAAAATCTACCTCACTATCAACTACTCCACCTATCTTAGTATCATCTGCATATTTACTAATCCAATTTGCCACACCATCATCCAGATCATTAATGTAAATGACAAACAACAGTGGACCCAACACAGATCCTTGGGGCACTCCACTAGACACTGGCCTCCAACCTGACATACAATTGTCAACCGTTACCCTCTGGTATCTCCCATTCAGCCATTGTTGAATCCATCTTGCAACCTCACTATTAATACCCAACGATTTAACCTTCTTAATCAACCTTCCATGCGGAACCTTGTCAAATGCCTTACTGAAGTCCATATAGACAACATCCACAGCCTTGCCCTTATCAATTTCCCTGGTAACCTCTTCAAAAAATTCAAGAAGATTAGTCAAACATGACCTTCCAGGCACAAATCCATGTTGACTGTTTCTAATCAGGCCTTGATTATCCAAATAATTATATATATTGTCCCTAAGTATCTTTTCCATTAATTTTCCCACCACAGACGTCAAACTAATAGGTCTATAATTGCTAGGTTTACTTTTAGAACCTTTTTTAAACAAAGGCACAACATGCGCAATGCGCCAATCTTCCGGCACCATCCCCGTTTCTAATGACGTTTGAAATATTTATGTCATAGCCCCTGCTATTTCTGCACTAACTTCCCTCAATGTCCTAGGGAATATCCTATCAGGACCTGGAGACTTATCCACTTTTATATTTTTCAAAAGTGTCCGTACCTCCTCTTCTTTAATCCTCCTAATTTCCATCACTACTCTACTTGTTTCGCTTACCTCACATAATTCAATATCCTTCTCCTCGGTAAATACCGAAGAAAAGAAATTGTTTAATATCTCCCCCATTTCTTCCGGCTCAGCACATAGCTGTCCACTCTGACTCTCTAATGGACCAATTTTATCCCTCACTATCCTTTTGCTATTGACATATCTGTAGAACCCCTTGGGGTTTACTTTTACATTACTTGCCATATCTTTTTTTCGCTTTTCTAATTTCCTTTTTAAGATTCCTTTTACATTCTTTATATTCCTCAAGAACCTCATTTACTCCCTGCCGCTTATATTTATTGTATATCTCCCTCTTTTTCCGAACCAAGTGTCCAATTTCCCTGGAAAACCACGGCTCTTTCAAATTATTATTCTTTCCTTTCCACCGAACAGGGACATAAAGACTGTACTCTCAAAATTTCACCTTTAAATATCCTCCATTTCTCTATTATATCCTTTTCATAAAACAACAATTTCCATTTCACTCCTTTTAAATCCTTTCTCATCTCCTCAAAATTAGCCTTTCTCCAATCCAAAATCTCAACCCTTGGTCCAGATTTGACCTTCTCCATAATGATATTGAAACTAATGGCATTATGATCACTAGACCCAAAGTGCTCCTCAACACATACCTCCGTCACCTGACCCATCTCATTTCCTAACAGGAGGTCCAACACTGCCCCTTCTCTGGTAGGCACCTCTACGTATTGCTGCAAAAAACTATCCTGCACACATTTTACAAACTCCAAACCATCCAGCCCTTTAACAGAATGTGATTCCCAGTCTATATACGGAAAATTGAAATCACCCACAATCACCACTCTGTGCTTACTACTAATATCTGCTATCTCCTTACATATTTGCTCTTCCAATTCTCGTTCCCTATTTGGCGGTCTATAATACACCCCTATAAGTGTTGCTAAACCTTTCTCATTTCTGAGTTCCACCCAAACAGCCTCCTTAATCGAGCCTTCTAGTCTGTCCTGCCAAAGCACTGCTGTGATATCCTCCCTGACAAGCAATGCAACACCCCCACCTCTTGCCCCTCCGATTCTATCACATCTGAAACAATGAAATCCTGGAATATTTCATTGCCAATCGCAACCCTCCTGCAACTATGTTTCACTGATCGCCACAACATCATACTTCCAGATGTCAATCCAGGCTCTAAGCTCATCCACCTTTCTTACAATGCTCCTAGCATTAAAATATACACATTTAAGGGACCCATCATTTCTTATTCTCAGTTTATTTCTTTTCCCTTCTTTCTCTCCTACATATTGGGTCTGAGTGTTTCCCTTTTCTGCCTCCTGCCTCACACACTGCCTATTAGCTATCTGTGTTTGAGTCCCTCCCCCCAACCGTACTAGTTTAAAGTCTCCGCAGTTATTTTAGCAAATCTCCCGCCAGGATATTGGTTCCCCTCGGGTTCAGATGCAACCCGTCCTTTTTGTACAGGTCATACTTCCCCCAGAAGAGGTCCCAATGATCCAGAAACTTGAAACCCTGCTCCCTGCACCAGTTCCTCAGCCACGTATTTATCCTCCACCTCACTCCATTCCTATTCTCACTATCGTGTGGCACAGGCAGTAAGCCTGAGATTATTACTTTGGAAGTCCTTTTTTTTAACTCTCTTCCTAGCCCCCTGAATTCTCCTTTCAGGACCTCTTCCCTTATCCTACCTATATTGTTGGTACCTATATGTACCACGACCTCTGGCTCCTCTCCCTCCCCTTTCAGGATATCCTGGACACGCTCAGACACATCCCGGACACCGGCACCAGGGAGGCAAACCACCATCCGAGTCTCCCGACTGCGTCCACAGAAACGCCTATCTGACCCCCTCACTATAGAGTCCCCTATTACTACTGCTCTCCTCTTCCTTTCCCTACCCTTCTGAGCAACAGGGCCGGACTCCTTGCCAGAGGCCCGGGCACCGTCGTTGCCCCCAGGTAGGCTGTCCCCCCCAACAGTACTTAAACAGGAGTACTTATTTCCAAGGGGTACAGGCACCGGGGTACTCCCTAATCCCTGCCTCTGCTCCTTGCCCCCCCTAACAGTGACCCACTTGTCTAACTCCCGTGGTCTAGGAGTGACCACCTCCCTGTAACTCCTATCTATAACCTCCTCACTCTCCCTGATCAGACGGAGGTCATCAATCTGCCGCTCCAGGTTCCTAATACGGTCCCTTAGGAGCCCCATCTTGTCACACCTGGCGCAGATGTGGATGTCTGGAAGACTATCAGACTCCCAGATTCCCCACATCTGACACCCAGAACAAAAAACTGCCCTGGCAGTCATACTCTCCAAACAAAGCCCCGCGCTCGGTTACTAAACCTACCGCCCGGCCGCTACTCCAACCGCTCCAACCGCCCACCCAAAAGAACTGAGTGATCTCCTGGGAGAGGCGAAAAACCGGATAAAAAACCCAGGCCAATTTGGGAAAAAATCCGGGAAATTCCTCTCCGACCCCAAGCTAGGCGATCGAAACTAGTCCGGGAGATCACACAGGTCTTACTCCTTACTATCCCCTTACTATCCCCTTACTATCCCCACACAATCCCCACACAATCCCCACACAATCCCCACACACTACTTCCCAAGCAACACAGCTTGGTGCTGCTTGCTGCTGCTACTGCTGCTTGCTGCTGCTGCTGCTGCTGCTGCTGCTGCTGCTGCTGCTGCTGCTGCTGCTGCTGCTGCTGCTGCTGCTGCTGCTGCTGCTGCTGCTGCTATTGCTGCGATTGCTGCTGCTGCTACTGCTGATTGCTGATTGCTGCTGTTTGTTATGTTACAGCCTTATTTTCAAATGGATTAAATTAATTATGTTACAGCCTTATTTTCAAATGGATTAAATTATTTTTTTTATAATCAATCTATACACAATACCCCATGATAAAAAAGCAAAAACAGGTGCTTAGAAATTTTTGCAAAGTAATTAAAAACAAATAACCGGAATATCACATTTACATAAGTATTCAGACCCTTTACTCAGTACTTTGCTGAGGCACCTTTGGCAGCAATTACAGCCTCAAGTCTTCTTGGGTATGAAGCTACCAGCTTGGCACACCTGTATTTGGGTAATTTATCCCATTCTTCTCTGCAGATCCTCTCAAGCTCTGTCAGGTTGGATGGGGAGCGTCGATACACAGCTATTTTCTGGTCCCTCCAGAGATGTTCGATCGGGTTCAAGTCCGGCCTTTGGCTGGGCCACTCAAGGACATTCACAGACTTGTCACGAAGCATTGGCTTGGCTGTGTGCTTAGGGTCGTTGTCCTGTTGGAAGGTGAACCTCTGCCCCAGTCTGAGGTCCAGAACGCTCTGGAGCAGGTTTTCATCAAGAATCTCTCTGTACTTTGCTCCGTTCATCTTTCCCTTGATCCTGACTAGTCTCCCAGTTCCTGCTGCTGAAAAACATCCCCACAGCATGATGCTGCCACCACCACTGTGCTTCACCGTAGGCATGGTATTGGCCAGGTGATGAGCGGTGCCGCTTGGCATTCAGGCCAAAGAGTTCAATTTTGGTTTCATCAGACCAGAGAATCTTGTTTCTCATGGACTGAGAGTCCTTTAGGTGCCTTTGGGCAAACTCCAAGCGGGCTGTCATGTGCCTTTTACTGAGGAGTGGCTTCTGTCTGGCCACTCTACCATAAAGGCCTGATTGGTGGAGTGCTGCAGATATAGTTGTCCTTCTGGAAGGTTCTGCCATCTCCACAGAGGAACTCTGGAGCTCTGTCAGAGTGACCATTGGGTTCTTGGTCACCTCCCTGACCAAGGCCCTTCTCCCCCGATTGCTCAGTTTGGCCGGGCGGCCAGCTCTATGAAGAGTCCTGGTGGTTCCAAAGTTCTTCCATTTAAGATCTGGGAATAACTGTGCATTGTTCCCTGAAGGTGGAATCTCATGTGGATAGGGTGGTGAAGAAGGCGTTTGGTATGCTTGCCTTTATAAATCAGTGCATCGAATATAGAAGTTGGGATGTAATGTTAAAATTGTACAGGGCATTGGTGAGGCCGAATCTGGAGTATGGTGTGCAGTTCTGGTCGCCAAATTATAGGAAGGATGTCGACAAAATGGAGAGGGTACAGAGGAGATTTACTAGAATGTTGCCTGGGTTTCAGCACTTAAGCTACAGAGAGAGGTTGAACAGGTTGGGTCTTTATTCTTTGGAGCGTAGAAGGTTGAGGGGGGACTTGATAGAGGTTTTTAAAATTTTAAGAGGGACGGACAGAGTTGACGTGGGTAAGCTTTTCCCCTTGAGAGTGGGGAAGATTCCAACAAGGGGACATAACTTTAGAATTGAGGGACAAAAGTTTAGGGGTAACATGAGGGGTAATTTCTTTACTCAGAGGGTGGTGGCTGTATGGAATGGGCTTCCGGTGGAAGTGGTGGAGGCAGGCTCGATTTTATTATTTAAGAGTAAATTGGATAGGTATATGGATGAGAGGGGATTGGAGGGTTATGGTCTGAGAGCAGGTAGATGAGACTAGGTCAGAGAGAGTGGTCGGCGTGGACTGGTAGGGCCGAACGGGCCTGTTTCCGTGCTGTAGTTGTTATATGGTTATATGGTTATAAGAATTACAGAGGCCACTGTGCTCTTCGGGACCTGCAATGCTGCAGAAATTGTTTTATACCCTTCCCCAGATCTGTGTCTCGACACAATCCTGTCTCGAAGGTCTATGGACAATTCCTTCATCCTCCTGGCTTGGTTTTTGCTCTGACATGCACTGTCAACTGTGGGACCTCATATAGACAGGTGTGTGCCTTTCCAAATCATGTCCAATTAATTGAATTTACCACTGGTGGACTCCAGTCAAGTTGTAGAAACATCTCAAGGATAATCAATGGAAACAGGATGAACCGAAGCTCAACTTTGAGTGTCATAGCAAAGGGTGTAAATATGATATTTCAGTTATTTCTTTTTAATTACTTTGCAAAAATTTCTAAACACCTGTTTTAGGTTTTTTATTTTGGGGTATTGTGTGTAGATTGATGATTAAAAGAAATATTTCATCCATTTTAAAATAAGGCTGTAACGTAACAAAATGTGGAAAAAGTGAAGGAGGACTGGATACTTTCTGAATGCATGGTAGATTGAGCGGCGTAGTTAAGATGAAGATCTACAATCTTTTCCCTGGAGTTGGGGATCTGAAACTAGAGGGCATAGGTGTAAGGTGAGAGGGGGTTTAAAGAGAGCAGGAGTAGTGGTCACATTTGTGGAGATATACAGCATGGAAACAGGCCCTTCGGCCCCCTGGGTCCACACCGACCATCGACCACCCGTTCACACTAGTTCTATGATATCCCAATTTCTCATCCACTCTTTAGACATTTAAGGCAATTAACCTACAACCTTGCATGTCTTTGGGACATGGGAGGAAACCAGAGTATGTGAGTGCTAGGTGGCGCCCTCTTGTGTGGCCCTCGCTGTGAAAGTACGAGGATATTTATGAAGATGTTGCCGGGTCTGGAAGGTTTCAGGTGGAGGGAGGGCCAGGATAAACGGAGTCTTTCCTCGCTGGAGCAGAGGGAGGTGCAGGGGTGGCCTGACAGAGGTTTATAAAATATTGAGAGGCATAGTTAAGATGAATAGCCACAATTTATTTCCTAGAGTTAGGGGATCACAAGCTAGAAGGCATAGGTTTAAGATGAGAGGGGATTTAAAGACACCTGGAGCCGTAGTCATTGTTATAGAGACATACAGCACAGAAAGAGGCCCTTCGGCCCGACTCGTCCGTGCCAACCAAGATAGTCCCATTTGCCTGCATTTGCCCCATATCCCTCCAAACCGTCCTTATCCATGTGCCTATCCGTGTTGGTATTGTATCTGCCTGAACAACTCTCTCTGGCAACTTGTTGCATATATCCACCATCCCCTCAGTGAAATATGACGGGGAACCTTCTCATGATCGAGGGGGATGCCATGCGTGCGTGGGTCAAAATGCCAGAGGAAGTGGTAGAATATGACACTGAAAAGACCCTTGGGCAGGTACATAGGTGGTGCCATTTTAAACATAGAAACGTAGAAAATAGGTGCAGGAGGAGGCCATTAGCCCTTCGAGCCAGCACCGCCATTCATTGTGATCATCCACAATCAATAACCCGTGCCTGCCTTCTCCCCATATCCCTTGATTCCACTAGCCCCTAGAGCTCTATCTAACTCTCTTTTAATTTCATCCAGTGAATTGGCCTCCACTGCCCTCTGTGGCAGAGAATTCCACAAATTCACAATTCTCTGGGTGAAAAAGTTTCTTCTCACCTTAATTTTAAATGGCCTCCCCTTTATTCTTAGACTGTGGCCCCTGGTTCTGGACTCCCCCAACGTCGGCAATATTTTTCCGCCATCTAGCTTGTACAGTCCTTTTATAATTTTATACATCCAAAATCTTTCCAATCTTTCTCATATGACAGTCCCGCCACCCCAGGCTTTAACCTCGGGAACCTACGCTGCACTGCCCCAATAGCAAGGACGTCCTTCCTCAAATTAGGAGACCAAAGCTGCACACAGTACTCCAGATGTGGTCTCACCAGGGCCCCATACAAGCGCAGAAGGACTTCTTTGCTCCTGTACTCAAATCCTCTCGTTATGAAGGCTAACATGCCATTAGCTTTCTTCATTGACTGCTGTACTTGCACGTTTACTTTCAGTGACTGGTGTACAAGGACACCCAGGTCTCGTTGCACTTCCCCTTTACATAATCTGACACCATTGAGATAATAATCTGCCTCTTTGTTTTTGCCGCCAAAGCGGATAACCTCACATTTATCTACATTATACTGCATCTGCCCACTCACTCAACCTGTCTAAGTCACCCCGCTACCTCCTAACATCCTCTTCACAGTTCACACTACCACCCAGCTTTGTGTCATCCACAAACCTGCTAGTGTTGCTTCTAATTTCCTCTTCCAAATCATTAATATATATGGTAAACAGTTGCGGCCCCAACACCGAGCCTTGCGGCACTCCACTCGCCACTGCCTGCCATTCTGGAAAGGACACGTTTATTCCTACTCTTTGCTTCCTGTCTCCCATCCACATTAGGCAGGAAATGGTTTTGGGTAGACTGATGGGACTGAAGGCTGATAAATCCCCAGGGCCTGATGGTCTGCATCCCAGAGTACTTAAGGAGGTGGCTCTAGAAATAGTGGAAGCATTGGAGATCATTTTTCAATGTTCTATAGATTCAGGATCAGTTCCTGTGGATTGGAGGATAGCAAATGTTATCCCACTTTTTAAGAAAGGAGGGAGAGAGAAAACGGGTAATTATAGACCAGTTAGTCTGACATCAGTGGTGGGGAAGATGCTGGAGTCAATTATAAAAGACGAAATTGCTGAGCATTTGGATAGCAGTAACGGGATCATTCCGAGTCAGCATGGATTTACGAAGGGGAAATCATGCTTGACAAATCTACTGGAATTTTTTGAGGATGTAACTAGGAAAATTGACAAGGGAGAGTCAGTGGATGTGGTGTACCTCGACTTTCAGAAAGCCTTCGACAAGGTCCCACATAGGAGATTAGTGGGCAAAATTAGGGCACATGGTATTGGGGGTAGGGTACTGACATGGATAGAAAATTGGTTGACAGACAGAAAGCAAAGAGTGGGGATAAATGGGTCCCTTTCGGAATGGCAGGCAGTGACCAGTGGGGTACCGCAAGGTTCGGTGCTGGGACCCCAGCTATTTACGATATACATTAATGACTTAGACGAAGGGATTAAAAGTACCATTAGCAAATTTGCAGATGATACTAAGTTGGGGGGTAGTGTGAATTGTGAGGAAGATGCAATAAGGCTGCAGGGTGACTTGGACAGGTTGTGTGAGTGGGCGGATACATGGCAGATGCAGTTTAATGTAGATAAGTGTGAGGTTATTCACTTTGGAAGTAAGAATAGAAAGGCAGATTATTATCTGAATGGTGTCAAGTTAGGAGGAGGGGGAGTTCAACGAGATCTGGGTGTCCTAGTGCATCAGTCAATGAAAGGAAGCATGCAGGTTCAGCAGGCAGTGAAGAAAGCCAATGGAATGTTGGCCTTCGTAACAAGAGGAGTTGAGTATAGGAGCAAAGAGGTCCTTCTACAGTTGTACCGGGCCCTGGTGAGACCGCACCTGGAGTACTGTGTGCAGTTTTGGTCTCCAAATTTGAGGAAGGATGTTCTTGCTATGGAGGGCGTGCAGCGTAGGTTCACTAGGTTAATTCCCGGAATGGCGGGACTGTCGTATGTTGAAAGGCTGGAGCGATTGGGCTTGTATACACTGGAATTTAGAAGGATGAGGGGGGATCTTATTGAAACATATAAGATAATTAGGGGATTGGACACATTAGAGGCAGATAACATGTTCCCAATGTTGGGGGAGTCCAGAACAAGGGGCCACAGTTTGAGAATAAGGGGTAGGCCATTTAGAACGGAGATGAGGAAGAACTTTTTCAGTCAGAGAGTGGTGAAGGTGTGGAATTCTCTGCCTCAGAGGGCAGTGGAGGCCAGTTCGTTGGATGCTTTCAAGAGAGAGCTGGATAGAGCTCTTAAGGATAGCGGAGTGAGGGGGTATGGGGAGAAGGCAGGAACGGGGTACTGATTGAGAGTGATCAGCCATGATCGCATTGAATGGCGGTGCTGGCTCGAAGGGCTGAATGGCCTACTCCTGCACCTATTGTCTATTGTCTATTGTCTAACCAATTCTCTATCCATGTCAACACCCTAGCCCCAATACCATCTAATTTTGCTCACCAATCTCCCGTGTGGGACCTTAGTGGGATCGTGTGGGACATTTGGAGGGATATGGGGCAGAGCAAGGCAAGAGGGGTAAGCTTGACTGGATAAGCTTGATTGGACAAATTATAGCACATACTAATCGGGCTGAAGCTTTGTAGCTCCACGACTCCATCATTCCACATATGAGAAGAAACAGCTCTCCAGGCACCAGCAGACAGAGCTCCAGCAAACAAACCCAGTGTTTAAAGAACCACCGGTGGATGAAGAGAGAACAAGAGACTCTACAACTCACCAATAGCCATGAGCTGCAAAGGGTCCTCAGCCTGTACAGACCATGTTTAGTTTAGTTTCAACTCAACCTGTTGAGTTGAGTTGAGTTGAGTTGAGTTGAGTTGAGTTGAGTTGAGTTTAGTACAGACTTGGCTCAAACACCCAAGGCCCTATTGCACTGACCACCAAGAACAGGGTGAGCTTCAAGCGGGCAGAGAGACCATCCACAGCAACCACTGCAGAAGAAACACATTAAAGATTGCATGTAATATAAAGGAACTGCAGATGTTGGGTTATGCCAAAGATAGACACAAAAAGCTGGAGTAACTCAGTGGGTCAGGCAGCATCGCTGAAGGAAATGGATAGGTGACATTTCATCAGTCTGAAGGAGGGTCCTGTCCCGGATGGTCACCTATCCATTTCCTCCACGGATACTGCCCGAGCCATTGCATTCCCCCAGCGTCTTGTGTCTATCTTACATTAAAGATCTCCGTAACCACAACGCCATCCTTGATGGAGGTTACCGTGCTCCATCCCATGGCTCGGGTAGTCTTGCCGCCACTTGTAGTCAGAAAGGCCATCCCAAACAAGAGCAATAACAGGGCCTCAGGAGCAGGCAACACCCCTGGTAAAGTTCGTAAACTGGTTGGTGAAGAGATTCAATCTCAAAACTCTTCCTACTTCTGGGAAGAGAAGGGTATCCAAAGGAGCAATCATCGGCAGTCACTTGAAGCACGTGTGACTGTCCTCTCTATAGAGGACGCCTGTGCGTGACTTTGTTTAACGTGGGGAGACTGGTTCACAGACAGGCACCACATGGTCCTTGACAGATCTGGGTCAGGATCCAGTGGCGTGGAGTCCAAGACGACTGGGGACCCTTTTCTGCTGCAGCCTTCATCCATCCGCCTTCCCAGCCGTTGTGACGCTCCACTAAAGTCAGCCGTCATCCTCCGCCTGTTCCACCGTTGAGGTGTTGGTTGGATCGCTCTTTGTCAGGGACCTCCCCCTCGACCTTACCGCCATGGGTGACCCTACCAGGAGCATAGCTCCAGACGGCATCGCTCTCAGGATCTCAGGGCCACACAAGCTTCTCCACCACGACAAGGTGACAATCCACAGAGAAGAATGATGCAGTGACCATGAGTGTCCGCAGGAGAGGAGGCTGCAGTAACTCTAGAGTTGTCTCTCTGCTGCCCAGCACACAGCAACCCATTGCCCTCGTCCTCCTCAGCCACTGCCCCCCAGTGGACAGACTCAACATGCTGAAGAAGGGTCTCGACCCGAAATGTCACCCATTCCTTCTCTTCAGATATGATGCCTGTCCCGCTGAGTTACTCCAGCGTTTTGTGTCTATCTTCGATTTAAACCAGCATCTGCAGTTCCTTCCTCCACAGTTCCCAGTGGATGATTGACTGTGTCCTCCCAACATCGCAGTGTGGACACCATCTAGACAGAGTGCAAATGGCCCACATCCTAGACTCACACAGCACCAGAACAGCCCCTTCCACCCAACTCACCGGCACCAACAAAGGTTTCTTCCTCAGCTCGTCCCATGTCCTACGTTTGCACAATATCCCTCCAAACCTTTCCAATCCATGTCATAGAGTGATACAGCATGGAAACAGGCCCTTCGGCCCTACTTGCCCACATCGACCAACATGTCCCACATGCCTGCGTTTGCCCCATATCCCACTAAACCTGTGCTATTCATGTACCTGTCTAAATGTTTCTTAAATGTTGTGATAGAACCTGCCTCAACTACCTTCTCCAGCAGCTTGTTCCATACACCCACCGCCCTTTCTGTGAAAAAGTTACCCCTAATTCTTTCCCCCCTCATTTTAAACCTATGTCCTCAGGTTCTCGATTCCCCTACTCTGGACTGGAGACTCCATGCGTCTACCCAATCTATTCCTCTCACAACTTTGTGCACCTCAATAGGTGATCCTATCCCCACATCCTCCAGCCTCTAAGGAGTAGAGTCCTAGCCCACTCAACCTCTCCGTATAGCTCAGGCCTTCGTATCCATGCTGTATCCTCATAAATCTACTCCGCGCCCTTTCTAGCTTGACACCATCTTTAATATAACACGGTGCCCAAATGTACCTGCCCTTCCAATAGATATCATCGTGAGATAACTTGAGTTTAGTTTGGAGATTAATGGTTCAATGGTTATTTAATGTCTTAGTTTAGTTTAGTTTCGAGATACAGTGCCCTTCGGCCCATCGAGTCTGCACCAACCAGTGATCCCTGCACATTAACACTATCCTACACCCACTAGGGACAATTTGACACTTATGCAAATCCAATTGGAGTGTCCTTGGAGGAAACCGAAGATCTCTGAGGAAATCGATGCGGTCACGGGGACAGGATCAAACTCGGGTCTCCGGCGCTGCAAGCGCTGTAAGGCAGCAACTCTACCGCTGAGCGACCGTGCATTGTCACCATGGAACATGCATTGTCACATGTACAAATGCACAGTGAACGGTTTTTGCATGCAGCTCCGTGAAGTATTGCCATACCTAAGCACGATCCCCAATCAGTACAAAGAGCATGGAGACAGCCCACTGGCACGGCCCACTGGCACGTCCCACTGGCACGGCCCACTGGCACAGCCCACTGGCACGGCCCACTGGCACAGCATGCAGGTAACGCCAGCCTCCAGACTGGGCAGATCATCGTAAATCTCCATTACACAATCAATAATCTATTGACATCCCTGTCCCGCTGAGTAACTCCTGCATCTTGTATCGACCAGAAGGTATTCGGTCTTGGCCCCAAACGTCACCCATCCATGCTGAGTCTGAACTCATGCTGGGTTTGAAGGGTCCAAACCCGAAACGTCACCTATCCACATTCTCCAAATATGCTGCCTGACCTGCTGAGTTGTTCCAACACTTTGTGTCGTCTTCTGCAGTTCCTTGTTTACTTTAGTTTCATTTAGTTTAGTTTCGATTAGTTTAGGTTAGATTGGTTTGATTTAATTTAATTTAGTGCAGAGACAGGCCCTTCGGTCCACTGAGTCCACACTGAGCAGTGATCATCCTGTGCACTAGTACTATCCTATACACAAGGGGCCATTTACAATTCATACCAAAGCCAATTAACCTACAAATTTGTACGTCTCTACAGTGTGGGAGGAAACTGAAGCACCCCGAAAAAACCGGCGCGGTCACGGGGAGAACGTAAAAACTCCGTACAGACAGCGCCTGTAGACAGGATCAAACCCGGGTCTCTGGCGCTGTAAGGCAGCAACTCTACCGCTGCGCCACCGTGCTGTCCCGTTTTCAGAAGATAAAAGGTAGAAGCCACTTGGCCCATCGAGCCGGATCTGTCATCCAGTAAGGTCATGGTCCCATGACCCATGACCCATGACTCAACAGTGGTCCAACCATCTGCCTGACTTGGCCACCTGTTCCAGTGTGGCACGGTGGCGCAGCGCAAACGTTACTGCTTCACAGACCTGGGTTCCATCCTGACTACAGGTGCCGTCTGTACGGAGTTTGTACGCTCTTCCCGTGACCTGCGTGGGTTTCCGAGATCTTCGGTTTCCTCCCTCACTCCAAAGACGTACAGGTTTGCAGGTTAATTGGCTTGATGTAATTGTAAATTGTTCCTAGTGTGTGTAGGATAGTGTTAATGTGCAGGGATCACAGTGGGCCGAAGGGCCAGTTTCCGCGCTGTATCTCTAAACTAAAGTAAAAAATCAGACAGATGTGGTCGGCTGGATAAGCCATGTCTGCCAACTTAGAAACATAGAAAATAGGAGCAGGAGGAGGCCATTTGGCCCTTCGAGCCAGTCATTGTGATCATGGCTGATCATCCACAATCAGTAACCTGTGCCTGCCTTCTCCCCATATCCCCTGATTCCACTAGCCCCTATTGGTCTATACTGCCCTGTGTGGCAGAGAATTCCACAAATTTACAACTCTCTGGGTGAAATAGTTTATCACCTCAGTTTTAAATGGCCTCCCCTTTGTTCTAAGACTGTGGCCCCTGGTTCTGGACTCCCCCAACATTGGGAACATTTTTCCTGCATCTAGCTTGTCCAGTCCTTATATAATTTTATACGTCTCTATAAGATCCCCTCTCATCCTTCCAAACTCCAGTGAATACAAGCCCAGTCTTTCCAATCTTTCCTCGTCCCTCCATCCCGGGGACTAACCTCGTGAAGATGGTGATCCCCCACTGCCCACAGACACTGTCCCCCACACACTCCCCCAGGATCTGGCGGGACCAGCCCACTGTCCAACATTCCTGCTCGTTGTTCCCCGTTTTCTCCGGCTACTGTCAGCCTGCAAGGGATGAAGCTGCAACACCGCCTGTGGCCACCGTGTGGAGCTGATTGCCCAGGGTTCAGGGCATCTTCTCCCACTCCTTCACAAGTAATAGACACAAAGTGCTGATTGATAAAATACTTCTCCTGATGCCCCTGAACACTTCATCAGTGATGTAACGGAGGAACTCAGCGGGTCGGGCAGACGGAGGGATTAAAAGTACCATTAGCAAATTTGCAGATGATACTAAGTTGGGGGGTAGTGTGAATTGTGAGGAAGATGCAATAAGGCTGCAGGGTGACCTGGACAGGTTGTGTGAGTGGGCGGATACATGGCAGATGCAGTTTAATGTAGATAAGTGTGAGGTTATTCACTTTGGAAGTAAGAATAGAAAGGCAGATTATTATCTGAATGGTGTCAAGTTAGGAGGAGGGGGAGTTCAACGAGATCTGGGTGTCCTAGTGCATCAGTCAATGAAAGGAAGCATGCAGGTTCAGCAGGCAGTGAAGAAAGCCAATGGAATGTTGGCCTTCGTAACAAGAGGAGTTGAGTATAGGAGCAAAGAGGTCCTTCTACAGTTGTACCGGGCCCTGGTGAGACCGCACCTGGAGTACTGTGTGCAGTTTTGGTCTCCAAATTTGAGGAAGGATATTCTTGCTATGGAGGGCGTGCAGCGTAGGTTCACTAGATTAATTCCCGGAATGGCGGGACTGTCGTATGTTGAAAGGCTGGAGCGATTGGGCTTGTATACACTGGAATTTAGAAGGATGAGGGGGGATCTTATTGAAACATATAAGATAATTAGGGGATTGGACACATTAGAGGCAGATAACATGTTCCCAATGTTGGGGGAGTCCAGAACAAGGGGCCACAGTTTGAGAATAAGGGGTAGGCCATTTAGAACGGAGATGAGGAAGAACTTTTTCAGTCAGAGGGTGGTGAAGGTGTGGAATTCTCTGCCTCAGAAGGCAGTGGAGGCCAGTTCGTTGGATGCTTTCAAGAGAGAGCTGGATAGAGCTCTTAAGGATAGCGGAGTGAGGGGGTATGGGGAGAAGGCAGGAACGGGGTACTGATTGATAGTGATCAGCCATGATCGCATTGAATGGCGGTGCTGGCTCGAAGGGCTGAATGGCCTACTCCTGCACCTATTGTCTATTGTCTATTGTCTATTGTCTATTGTCTATTGTCATCTCTGGAGAACATGGACAGGCGACATTTCGGATCTGAGGAAGGGTCCCAATGTTTTCCACAGATGCCGTCTGACCCGTTGACTTTACTCTGGAGATACAACATGGCCATTCGGCCCATCGAGACCGGCCCAACCCCCAATCACCCCAAGAGAACCAGCATTGCCCTGCACATTAAGGATGTATGTCTTTACCGGTCAATTAACCTGCAAGGCTTTATGTCTTTGGAGTTGTAACCTAACAAGGCAAGCAAACAGTGGCGGCAGCCTACAGCGGGCAAGGTGACGTTTGGCTCACTGCCACCAGGAGAGGCAGTGCAAAACACAACAAAGCCCAAAGTCCCGAGAGCAATCAAGGCCGTTCATAGCTTGGAGTGTAATTGGAGTTCATAGTGTTCAATAGCCTGATGGCTGTTCCTGAACGTGAACGTTGCAAGTTTTCAAGCTCCTGTACCTTCTTCCCGATGGCAGGAGTGAGATGAGAGTGTGGCCAGCCAGGGTGGTGTGGGTCTCTGATGATGCTGGCTGCCTCCTGTACATCCCTGTGATGGTGGGGAGGTCGGTACCCGTGAGGAGCCGGGCAGTGTCTACTGCTGTTTGTAATCTCCGTGTCCCATGCCCCGTGCCGGTCCCCAAACGTTCCTCGGTGATTTTGCCCACCGTTCACGGTCACCGACCTCCTCCCTCCGGACCCCCGACCCCAACCCCTCTCTCATCCCCCCCTGCACTGATGCACTGACCCGCTCCCCCACCCCTCGGTGCCCCCCCCCCCCCCTCGCCCCTCACTCACCTCCCTGCAGCCCCTGGGGTGTCCACACTACCCCGAGTGGTCACCCCTCCTCACTCACACACGCTCACATGCTCACACTCAAGCGTACGCACACACACTCGCGTGCACTCACACATGCTCAAACTCACACCTACACACTCAACCTTATGCCCACACTCACTCGCACATACTTACACTCACATACACTCACACGTGCACACACTCACACGTGCAAGCTCACATTCTAACTTGCACGCACTTACACTTGCACACCCCCACATGCACAGGCACACTCACGCACACACACTCACGCACACACACACACGCACATCCCCCAGGCGTGCTCGGTTAGGCCCACACACATTCAATTATACTCACAGTCATACACGTTCACACTCGGACACACTCACGCTCACACTCACACAACACAACCACACTTACACACATCCACACTCTCAGCCACTCACTGACAAACACACAATCAATCATAGTCACAGCCACAATGACACATATACCCAATTGCACAGACACACTCACTCACTCACTTACACACACTCACACACACACTCACTCACACACACACACACTCACTCACTCACACACACACCCACTCACACTCACACACACTCACACTCACTCACACTCACTCACACTCACACTCAATCAAACTCACGCAAATTGCTACTCGCATACACTTACACACACTCATGCACACTCACTCTCACACACACACTTACACGCAGTCGGACTCAGTCACACTCACACACTCACTCACAAGCACAAGACCATTAAATCATACGAAATGTCACACATACTAAATCTCACTCTCTCACACACTTACACTGAATCACACACTAACACACTCACTCTCCCACGCACACTAAATAAGACACACTCTAAATCACGCACACACATACACAATTATACTCACACACAGATAGGATCATTTTTCCATCATCCCACCCCCCTCTCCCTCTTGTCCCCACATATTGCCCCCATCTTTCCTCTCCCCATCCATAATCCGCCCATTCTCTCCCACACCTCTACAACTCACCCACTCTCCCCTCACCTCACTCCACGACACCCCAAACAACTCCCTCGCCCCAACAGCATACCTTCTCCACCCCTCCCTCTTCCTCCTCTGTATCTCCCCCACCCCTCCCTCTCGCTCCTCTGTATCTCCCCCACCCCTCCCTCTTCCTCCTCTGTATCTCCCCCACCCCTCCCTCTCGCTCCTCTGTATCTCCCCCACCCCTCCCTCTCGCTCCTCTGTATCTCCCCCACCCCTCCCTCTCGCTCCTCTGTATCTCCCCCACCCCTCCCTCTCGCTCCTCTGTATCTCCCCACCCCTCCCTCTCGCTCCTCTGTATCTCCCCCACCCCTCCCTCTTCCTCCTCTGTATCTCCCCCACCCCTCCCTCTCCCTCCTCTGTATCTCCCCCACCCCTCCCTCTCCCTCCTCTGTATCTCCCCCACCCCTCCCTCTCGCTCCTCTGTATTTCCCCCACCCCTCCCTCTTCCTCCTCTGTATCTCCCCCACCCCTCCCTCTCGCTCCTCTGTATCTCCCCCACCCCTGCCTCTCGCTCGTCCGTATCTCCCCCACCCTCTCTCTCCATAACTCCATCTCTCCCAGCTCCTCAATCTCCCTATCTCCTCCCCCTACTCCGTAACTCTCCCATTCCCCGCGTTTTTCCATCTCCAAAGCTCCCGTGACTTCCCTTGAGGGACACCATCTCCGTATGCTCTGCGAAGGTCTTTGGGAGATGGGGGAAGATGCTGGCACTAACAATGAGAGGCTGAGGACCAAGTAGCCCTTTAATTACGAGTATTGCAAGTATTGCATTCATATCATCGTCAAAGTCCCAGCCCCAAAGTGCACAAAAAATGTTTGCATTAAACAGAACCAAATTTCCCGAGGTGCTTCATGACTTTTTTAAAAAACATAGGAGGTACAAACTTAGAAACATAGTAAATAGGTGCACGTGGAGGCCATTTGGCCCTTCGAGCCAGCACCGACATTCATTGTTATCATGGCTGATCGTCCACAATCAGTAACCCATACCTGCCTTCTCCCCATATCCCTTGATTCCACTAGCCCCTAGAGCTCTATCTAATAACAAAAAAGACAATTGAAAACATACAAAATTTGTGAGGATCTTGATGAGGGAAATCAGGAAAGAGTTAAGACATAAACAGCTCAGGGCAAAGGTCATTGCTGGAGTGCAGAATGAAGGGGGCAAAAGGGATGGATGCTGGGGTCAGGAGGGAGGGGACAAAGGTCACCCAGGCTGAGGAACCAACCAAGTCCCTTTCCAATTCCAACGCCTTCCTTGCCCCAGTTTAGTTTTGAGACGCAGCGTGGAAACAGGCCCTTCGGCCCACCGCATCCACACTGTCCAGCGATCCCCACACGCTAACACCACCCTACACACACACGGGACAATTTACGTTTATACCAAGCCAATTAACCTACAAACCTTCAAACCTACAAACTCCTTGGAGTGTGGGAGGAAACCGAAGATCTCGGAGAAAACCCACGCAGGTCAAAACTCAGTAAAGACAGCACCCGTAGTCAGGATCGAACTCTGGTCTCTGGCGCTGTAAGGCAGCAACTCTACCGCTGCGCCACCGTGCCGCACCACACCAGTGCCAGGAGGGAAAGCAATGAAGCAGTGCTCCCTCCGACTCTTCTTAAAAATAAAACATCATATATCATATATTGTAAGAAAATAACTGCAGATGCTGGTACAAATTGAAGGTATTTATTCACAAAATGCTGGAGTAACTCAGCAGGTCAGGCAGCATCTCAGGAGAGAAGGAATGGGCAACGTTTTGGGTCGAGACCCTTCTTCAGACTGATGTCGGGAGTAACTCAGCGGGTCAGGCAGGGTCTCGGGCTGGACTGCCCTCTCCCCTCACATCAGTCTGAAGAAGGGTCTCGACCCGAAACGTCACCCATTCCTCCTTTCCTGAGATCCTGCCTGACCCGCTGAGTTACTCCAGCATTTTGTGAATAAATACCTTCCATATATCATATATCAATCATCAGAATCTCTAATTTACTACGACAAAGAGGTAGTGCAATTGGTCAAGGGTACACATCGTGGCAGGCCCTGTATCTCCAAACTAAACTAAACTAAAAATATCTTCCTCTTGGTATTTTCAGGTTTTATTTCTGAGAAATCTCATAGTTTAGTTTAGTTTAGTTTAGTTTAGAGATACAGCGCGGAAACAGGCCCTTCGGCCCACCGAGTTCACGCTGACCAACTAGTTCTATCTTATCCCACTTTAGCATTCATTGCTTACAAGACAGACACAATTTTACAAATGTCTACAAACCCACATACTGTATGTGGGAGGAAACGCCAACCACCCAGAGGAACCCTATTGCTCTTGTTTAAAACTGTTCTTAATGCATGGCTTAGAACATAAGGGTCCCCAGACCTGATAAAATGCCCAACACCACTATAAGACCCAACATCAAGGGTCAATCTGCAAAATAAAACACCTGCCAGGCTTTTGAAGGTTAAAACAAGAGGAGATGGACCATCTAGGAAATAGAAGAACCTTAGTCCGAACACCATCACCAGAGCTCTCAGCGGCACCATTAACATTGGTACCAACCCTCCTCCACTACCATTCATTTGCATTGTCCCATTTGGAGCAGGAGAGGGTGGTGTTGGGTATGGTCCACCCCAATGCCAAAGGAGAAGCAAGGTGGGCCAACCATGGCATAAGAGAGAGTTGCATACAGGGGTGGGAATCTCAGAGTGCTGATGAGGCAGCATGACATTCAAGTCAAGTCCAAGTTGGTGCAAGTCCATGTTTGTTCAGACCATATCATGCCAGAAATGCACAAACCCTCCTTGAGGTCACGTGAGATATCTGATGATCCCAGAGCTCTGCAGCCTCTTCAAGTACAAGTGTTCAGAGGTAACATTGTGCACAGATCTCTGAAAAACATACAAGTAATCACAATGATTCAGTGTAGTTTGCAACGTCACAGCGCAAACTGTTAACAGACATCAAAATGGTTCTCCCATAAGCCAGGGCACTGTCCAGTTCATCTCTACCCGTTGTGGACGTTGGACTTTGTCTTTGGAACCGATGCGCTACAATGCCAGGAATTATATACAGCTCTCTGTACATTAGAGATACGTCGCACAAACAGTACCCTTCGGCCCACCGAATCCACGCCGACCAACGATCACCCTGTACGCTACCATGATCCTACACACACTAGGGACAATTTACAGTTTTACCAAAGCCAATTAACCTACAAACATGTACGTCTTTGGAGTGTGGGAGGAAACCGGAGCACCCGGAGAAAACCAACATAGTCACAGGGACAACGTACATACTCCGTGCAGACTGCACCTGTAGCCAGGATCAAACGCGGGTCTCTGGCGCTGTAAGGCAGCAACTCTACCGCTGCGCCACCGTGCTGCCCTTTGTACCTTCCCCTATGTTCCACCGATTGTACTTGAGTTTGACTTAATTCTATCAAAGAAAGATACAAAATTCGGGGTGACACAGGAGTCAGGCAGCATCTCCGGAGAACATGGATGACTGATGTTTCGGGTCGGGACCCTTCTTCAGACTGAGAGTCAGGGGGGTTGGAAAGAAAGCTGGAAAAGAGGTGAGGGGGGGAGGTGGGGGGGTGTTGGGCAGAGCATGACCTGTAATAGGTGAAGACATTGTACTTTTGTACAATAATATCTGATCTGTTTGGATAGCTTGCAAAGCACAAGTACCCAACCCCCAGGACAATAATAAACCTACATCTAAACATACAGAGTCTGAAGAGTTTGTCACCCAGAGAGTTACTGGAACAATCTGCCAGAGGAGGTGGTGGAGGCAGCTACAATTACAATGGCTACAAGGCATTTACTTGGTACTTGGATGGAAATGACATGGAAAGATACAGATCCAATCCAGGCAAATGGGATTAGTATAGATAGAGTGTATGGTTGGTATAGACAAGGTAGGTAGAAAGTGCCTGCTTCTATACAGTAGAGTTCCATAAATCTAAACTGCACCAGATACACATCGAATGATCTCAAAGTGCCGCAGCGGTAGAGTTGCTGCCTCGCCACAGCAGAGTCCCGGGTTCGATTCTGACCATGGGTGCTGTCTGTGTGGAGTTTGTACGGTCTCACTGTGACCATGTGGGTTTTCTCCAGGTGCGCTGGTTTCCTCCCAAACTCCAAAGACGTACGGGTTTGTAAGTTGTGTAGGAAGGAACTGCAGATGCGGGTTTAAACCGAAAAGAGACACAAAATGCTGGAGTAACTCAGCGGGTCAGATAGCATCTCTGGCGAGAAGGAACGGTGATGTTTCAAGTCGAGAGCCTTTTACAGACAGAGTCTCGACCCGAAACGTCACTTAATCCTTTTCTCCAGAGATGGTGGCTGACCCACTGAGTTACTCCAACTTTCTGTGTCTATCTCAGGTTTGTAGGTTGATTGGGTTTGATAAACGTTGTAAATTGTTCCTCGTGTGTAGGAGAGGGCTGCTGGTGATCGCTGGTTGATACAGACCCAGTGGGCTGAAGGGCCTATTACCGCGCTGTATCTCTAAACTAAACTAAACTAAACTAAACTAAACTAAACTAAACTAAACTAAACTAAACTAAACAATTCATGCTACACCCAGATATTGATTCACAAAATGCTGGAGTAACTCAGCAGGTCAGGCAGCATCTTGGGAGAGAAGGAATGGGCGAAGTTTCGGGTCGAGACCCTTCTTCAGACTACCAGCATCTGCAGTTATTTTCTTATTGACCTGCTGAGTTACTCCAGCATTTTGTGAATAAATACCTTCGATTTGTACCAGCATCTGCAGTTATTTTCTCATGCAACACCCATGTAGATTGATGGTCATTGGTGCTACCTGCAACCATCATTGACCAGGAGTGTATTGTCTCCTCACTAGTTAGAGGGGAGTTATATTGTCATCAGGAACACTCACTGGGCAGTTATTCCAACCGGCGACAATGCCCTATCTCCTCCAGGCTGTCTGAAAACCACAGCACATATATCTCATATAATTCACAAGCTGAGGTAATCTTTTTGCATTGACTCTGGAATTTGAAAAATGTTAATAGTTCACAAGACAATTAGATATAATGATAGGATTTTTGTCTGGCCTCATTTGGGTCCCATGTGTAGTTCTGGTGGCCCCATTACAGGAAGCATGTGGGGGCTTTAGCTAAAGTGTGGAGGAGGTTAACCAGAATATTGCCTACATTAGTGAGTGTTAGCCGTAGGGAGACTCAGACAGATTTGGAATGTGTTCTCTGCAACGTCAGAGGCTGCATCTACGATAGAGGTATGTACAATTCTGGGAGGCACTGATAGGGTAGACTGTTAGAATCTTCTTCCAAGGATGGAGAAATCAAATGGCACAGCTTTAAGGTGAGAGGGGCAATGTTTAAAGGAAACTAGACCAAGTGGGCCCATTGGGCCCAAACCTCTCCTGCATTGGTGCAGCACCCTCTCCTCCCCCCCCTCCCTTCACCCCCACTCTCCTCTCCCCCCTCCCCCCTCCCCACTCTCCTCTCCCCCCTCCCCTCTCCCCCCTCCCCCTCCTCTCTTCCCCTCCCCCTCCCCCCTCCACCCTCCCCCTCTTCCCTTCCCCCTCACGCCTCCCCCTCCACCCCTCGTCCTCCCCCCCTCGTCCTCCCCCCTCTCCCCTTCCCCCTCCCCTCCACCCCTCGCCTTCCCCCCTTCCCCCTCACCCCTCCCCCTCCACCCCTCCCTCCCCCCTCCCCTCCCCCTCCCCCCCACTCCATCCCCCTCAACCCCTCTTATCCTCCATCCGCCCCCTCTCTCCCTCCCCCCCTCCCTCCACCCCTCCCTCTCTCGCCCCTCCCTCCCTAGGAGATAGATTTAAACTTTTAAAAATGAATAACTTTAAAAATATAACACCGATTTCAAAGAAACCTTCCATTAGCACCAAAGGGACGAGGGTGAGTAAGGTGGGCCAAAGGGACGAGGGTGAGTAAGGTGGGCCAAAGGGACGAGGGTGAGTAAGGTGGGCCAAAGGGACGAGGGTGAGTAAGGTGGGCCAAAGGGACGAGGGTGAGTAAGGTGGGCCAAAGGGACGAGGGTGAGTAAGGTGGGCCAAAGGGACGAGGGTGAGTAAGGTGGGCCAAAGGGACGAGGGTGAGTAAGGTGGGCCAAAGGGACGAGGGTGAGTAAGGTGGGCCAAAGGGACGAGGGTGAGTAAGGTGGGCCAAAGGGACGAGGGTGAGTAAGGTGGGCCAAAGGGACGAGGGTGAGTAAGGTGGGCCAAAGGGACGAGGGTGAGTAAGGTGGGCCAAAGGGACGAGGGTGAGTAAGGTGGGCCAAAGGGACGAGGGTGAGTAAGGTGGGCCAAAGGGACGAGGGTGAGTAAGGTGGGCCAAAGGGACGAGGGTGAGTAAGGTGGGCCAAAGGGACGAGGGTGAGTAAGGTGGGCCAAAGGGACGAGGGTGAGTAAGGTGGGCCAAAGGGACGAGGGTGAGTAAGGTGGGCCAAAGGGACGAGGGTGAGTAAGGTGGGCCTAGATTTGTCGCGCTATCGTGTCTTGTGCTGTTTTGGCAATAGTTCAGGAACAAACAAATAAACAAACGATAGTTTTAGTATATAGATAGATAGATGCACGGAGCAAGTTATTTTATACAGAGGGCAGTGAGTATCTGGAACGCACTGCCGGGGGTGGTGGTTGAAGAAGATACATTAGTGCCATTTAAAAGACTTTAGGACATGCATATGGATATGTATGGAATTGAGGGATATGGATGTCATGGCCTTGGGGTCATGTTCAACACAGACATTGTGGGCTGAAAAACCTGGTCTCATGCTATATTGATTAATGGTAGACACAAAATGCTGGAGTAACTCAGCGGGTCAGGCAGCATCCCGGGACAGAAGCAATGGGTGACGTTTCAGGTCGAGACCCTTCTTCAGACTGATATGAGGGGAGAGGGCAGTCCAGCCCAAGACCCTGCCTGACCCGCTGAGTTACTCCAGCATTTTGTGTCTACTGTCAATTTAGACCAGCATCTGCATTTTTTTCCGACACGATATTGATTTATGTTCTTCTATGTGTACTTGAAGGTGCAGGGCTATGCACCCAGCAGGTAGGCGGCTCTTGAATGGGTCTTTCAGATAGGCAGCGAGCACTGAATAAGCTCCTCTTACAGCAACATTCAATAAAACCAAACCAGGCAATGAACACTTATGTTTAGAGTTGTTACCAGGCAACTGAACCATCCTACCACACCCAGAGAGCAGTGCTGAACTGCTATCTACCTCTTTGGTGACCCTCGGACTAGACTATCCTTGATCGGACTTTGCTGGCTTCACCTTATTCCCTTATCATTCATCTACACACTGTAAATGGCTCGATTGTAATCATGTATTGTCTTTCCACTGACTGGCTAGCACGCAACAAAAGCTTTTCACTGTACGTCGGTGCCCCTGACAATAAACTAGACTGAACTGAAAATGAACTGAGTTGCCTTTGTTTTCCATCAATCTGCCCTTGTTATATGAACGCAAACTTCAACCTGCCTATCAATTAACTGAGACAGCAACAGGAACACCTTAAACCTGCCAGTACATATCCAGCTGCTGTGAAACCAATCACTCAATGAATGAATGAGTTTATTGGCCAAGTATGTGCGTATACAAGGAATGTGCCTTGGTGCTCCGCTCACAAATGACAATACAAATGTACAGTTAACAATTTAGAATAAAGCATATCCACATCAAAACAATAAGGATACAACATTACGGTCTAAACATGTGGGTGAAAATAAACCAGAGCAAAAAAGAGACTACAGACTTTGGTTATTGAGTAGAACTGTCACTCGTGGAAAAAAAGCTGTTTTTATGTCCGGCTGTGGCTGCTTTGACAGTCCGGAGTCGCCTTCCAGAGGGAAGTGCTTCAAAGAGTTTGTGGCCAGGGTGAGAGGGGTCAGAGATGATCTTGCCCGCTCGCTTCCTGGCCCTTGCAGTGTACAGTTTGTCAATGGGGGGAAGGTTGCAGCCAACAACCTTCTCAGCTGATCGAACGATCCGTTGCAGCCTCCGGATTAAAGGAAAAGTGTTGGCGATTTACTCTTGTAATGAATCGTTTAAGGGCTTTCATTGGTGATGGACCATGAAATCAGATGTTCTTTACGAAATACAGCATTGCATTCCAAAATAATCAAAGTTGTTGTACCTAGGTGTGCTCATTAAACTTGTGAGATAAAGATCGAGACTGGCTTTAGACACAGGAAATTGGAGGATGGAATGATATTTACATTTACATTTAAATTCATCATTGCCGCTGTGTTGCTGATTGCTCTCCCCCTTGAGAATGTTCTGCACCCATTCCAACCAAGGCATGGTGGACCTTGCCATCTGAGACGCATTACATCGTCCTCAAGGCTCAGGACAAGGGAGTGCAGTTCGATGGACTTAGACAAAATCTTCCAAACATTTATAGATCCCACAGAACAATCAGTTTAACCTTAATGGTGGGGCAAAGATACTAGAGGAGCAAGATGGACCACTCCATCGAAATCGCCTATACTGAAGTGTAGTACGCAAAGGAGCGTAACGTCCGCCATTTTAGTAAGCAAAACCCGGATAGAAGGAATGTATCAGATCAGACTGAAAGCGGGTCCTGACCCAAATCATCACCTGTCCACGTTGTCCAGACATGTTGCCCTACCCGCTGAGTTATTCCACCTCTTTGAATCCTTTTTTTGTAAACCAGCATCTGCAGTTCCTTATATCTCAAAGGAACTTACAATTCAGAGCAGGTATTAACTCATCAGGTGTTGATGTTGTTCTGTCCTGTTGTTTACCTCCACTGTCCCCCTCCCTGACTCGTAGTCTAATGAAGGGTCTCTGCCCGAAACGTCACCTATTCCTTTTCTCCAGAGATGCTGCCGGACCCATTAGTTACTCCAGCATTTTGTATCCATCTTTGGTGTAAACCAGCATCTGCAGTTCCTTCCTACACTTTACACATTAACTCATCAACTAAGAACAATAGTTCTTCAGGCTAACAGAATCAATGGGGTACTGATTTTGGATGATCAGTCATGATCATATTGAATGGCTTGAAGGGCCGAATGGCCTGCTCCTGCACCTATTTTCAATGTTTCTCTGTATCATCAGGTGCTAGCTTGGAAGGCCCAGGTTGTTGATCCCACACACATGCAGCTCAGATAAGCATGGGTTCACGCCAAGAAAGGTACTTGGGCTCAGACAATCATGGGAGTGACTGATGCCACTAAAGTGGAGATGGTAACTACAGCAAAGGAAAACCCATTAGTTTAGTTTAGAGATACAGTGTGGAAACAGGCCCTTCGGCCCACCTCGTCTGCACTGACCGGCGATCCCTGCACATTAACATTACCCTACACACACTAGGGATAATTTACACTTATACCAAGCCAATTAACCTACAAACCTGTACGTCTTTGGAGTGTGGGAGGAAACCGAAGATCTCGGAGAAAACCCACGCAGGTCACGGGAAGAACGTACAAACTCCGTACAGACGGCGCCCGTAGTCGGGATGGAACCCGGGTCTCTGGCGCTGCAAGCGCTGTAAGGCAGCAATTCTACCGCTGCGCCACCGTGCCGCCCTACTGAAGAGAGAACGTGAACTAAAGGGATTATTAACATTTGATACTTACAGACATCATGGTCATTGTCAACTGGTCATAATAATGGATCAGACCGTCCTTTTGGTTCAGTGGGTAGCCGAAGCCAGCAATATCCACCACGTCACAGTAGTTCAGAGCCGCAGTGATGGCGAGGAAGCCTGTGGTCGGCCATAGAGATTTACTCTGCGGTAAAGAGGAAACGTTTCACTGAAAATTGTACCCAACCGAAAGGCAAATCAAACTAAGAATATAAAATGGGAGAGCATACAAGGAAAACTCAAATTATCACAGAGGCTTAGCAGTGAGCAGGCAAAGAGAGACTTCTGAAACCGGAACAAGATCTCTAATACGGAATAAAGACATGGAATGCAGGGCAAGAGGAGGAAAGGATTTCCAAAAAGATCAACCACTTAGCTGCGTCAGACCATCTATTCTTTCATCTAGGAGTCTGAAGAAGGGTCTCGACCCGAAACGTCACCAATTCCTTCTCTCTAGAGATGCTGCCTGTCCCGCTGAGTTACTCCAGCATTTTGTGTCTGGCTTTGGTGTAAACCAGCATCTGCATTTCCTCCATACACTAGAGAGTGGCACGGTGGCGCAGCGGTAGAGTTGCTGCCTTACAATGCTAGAGATCCGGGCGCAAGCCTGACTACGGGTGCTGTCTGTACGGAGTTTGTACCTTCTCCCTTTGCCCATGTGGGTTTCTCCAGGATCTCCAGTTTCCTCCCGCACTCCAAAGATGTACAGGTTTGTAGGCTAATTGGCTTGGTAAAATTGTAATTTGACCCTCGTGTGTGTAGGATAGTGCTAATGTACGGGGATCGCTGGTCGGTGCGGACTCGGTGGGCCGAAGGGCATGTTTCCGTGATATATTTCTAAACTAAATTAAACTAAACAAAACCAGAATGTCAGGTTTTTCAATGAATTTCTCTGTAGCTGTAACACTATATTCTACAATCTGTAACTTGACGTAATTGCTTGTAGGAGGAAGTGCCTGCATAGCACACAAAACAAAGGTTTAGGTATTGCTATTTGTTTTTCATTGCCATGTGTACCGAGGTGTAGTGAAAAGCTTTTGTTTGAATGCTATCCAGTGAAATTAAATCAAACTATACATGATTACAATAAAGCCATACACAAATACAACCATTAGTGCAAAGAGAAAATGTCCAAAGTATGGCATCGTAGCATTGAGATAGGTTGGAAGATCGAGCCCCCACCATAGTTCATGGGACGACCACACTTCAAGTACGGGCAGGTTTGTAGGTTAATTGGCTTCTGTAAATTGCCACTTGTGTGCAGAATGCGAAAATGGGAACTAGTTATTATAGTTATTACAGAACCATGTTATGGGTGGTGCAGCGGTAGAGTTGCTGCCTTAAAGCGCTTTGTAGTGTCCCCAGTGTGTGTAGGATAGTGTTAGTGTGCGGGGATCACTGGTTGGTGCGGACTCGGTGGGCCGAAGGACCTGTTTCCGCACCGAATCTCTAAACTATACTAAACTAAACTAAACTAGTGTGCAGGTGATCACTGGTCGGCACGGACTCGGTGGGCCGAAGGGCACTGTATCCCTAAAACTAAAACTAAAACCATTCAGTTGCCTGCCAACAAACAGGGGAGAGGCTGTTTCAAAGCTCTGTATCTCCTGCCCGACAGGAGAGGGGAGAGGCTGTTTCAAAGCTCTGTATCTCCTGCCCGACAGGAGAGGGGAGAGGGAGGAATGACCAATGTGAGAACGGTTCTTGTTTATTTTGGCTGCGTTCTCGAGGTATTGTGAGGAGTAGGTGGAGCTGATGGTGGGAGGTTGGTGTGTGTAATGGGCTTGGCATTACGCCTCTGTAAATGTGACAACAATAAGAGCCCCATGACAAGTGAGGGCAAGGAGCAAACAGAGAAAGACTTTTGGCTTTGTTCAAATGGACTTTGAAAGGAAATGAAAAGGTACATGGACATATTTCGAGTTTGGGTGGGAAGTTCAGGTGAATAATTCCCACAATAGTAAACAGGCAAGGAAAATTGGAGGGAAGTTGCTTCCCAAATGTAATGGAATAACACTGAATTTATCAATAATTCGGTTTTATTTTACATAAATTGGGATATAGGAAATACTAGGAATCAGTGTATATTGTCCACTTCTCATTATGCAGGGTCAGGATCATTGTCATTGTAGATATAATAGAATGTAGAACAGTATGCAAAGGAACAGGCCCTTCAGCCCGAAGACAGACACAAAATGTTGGAGTAACTCAGCTGACAGGCAGCATCTCGGGAGAGAAGGAATGGGTGATGTTTCAGGTCGAGACCCTTCTTCAGGTTTAATCTTTGGTTTAAACCATCATCTGCAGTCCCTTCCTGAATGTGCCCTTCAGCCCACGATATGTATCTATACACCATAAATGGGTCGATTGTAATCATGTATTGTCTTTCCGCTGGCTGGTTAGCGCGCAACAAAAGCTTTTCACTGTTCCTCGGTACACGTGACACAGTAAACGGAACAGAAACTGAACTGAACTGATCTGTGCAGAACATGATACCAAATGAATCTGATTTATTCTGCCCTCACATGCTCCACGTCACTCTACTCCCCGTATCTATCTCAAAGCTTCTGAAAAAACATTGTTGAATCTGCTTCCACTGTCCCTTACTAAAAGTTCCCGGCACCTATCACTCTCCAAGTAAAACACTTGCCCACACATGTCCATAAAACATCCCCCTTCTGATCCTCTCGTTCTTGACATTTTCACACCAGGAAGAAAATTCTGACTGTCGACTCTACCTGCACCTCCCATAACTTAGTAAAGTCGATCAGGTCTCCCCTCAACTAACGATGCCCCAGAGAAAACATTGTTGTCCAAACTCGCTTTAGAGCCAACACCCTTCATCACTCTGGTCAACACCTCTCTTCTGAGCCCTCTGCAGAGTCTCCACATGTTCCCTGCAATGGAGCAACCAGAACTCCACACAATACTCCAAATGAGGCCTGAACAAAGTTTTATAAAGATGCAACAATACTCCTGTCTCAGTGCCCCAATCAAAGAAGACATGCACACTTTAGCTTTACCATCTTAGCAACTGAAGTCACTTCTTTCAGGAAGCGTTGGACTTTGAGTCATATGTAGGCTACACAACTTAAGGTTGGCAAGTATCTTTATGTGAAGGGTGTAACTGAAGCAATTGTGCTCCTATTACAATCCATCAACTTTAGGATCATAGAGACATAAAGCACACACATGTGTAGGAAGGAACTGCAGATGCTGGTTTAAACCGAAGATAGACCCAAAAAGCTGGAGTAACTCAACGGGTCAGGCAGCTTCTCTGGAGAAAAGGAATAGGTGACTTTTCAGGCAGAGACCCTTCATTAGGCTACGAGTCAGGTAGAGGGACAGTGGAGGCCAATTCTCTGAATGCATTCAAGAGAGAGCTAGATAGAGCTCTTAAGGATAACGGAGTCAGGGGGTATGGGGAGAAGGCAGGAACAGGGTACTGATTGAGAATTATCAGCCATGATCACATTGAATGGCGGTGCTGGCTCGAAGGGCCGAATGGCCTCCTCCTGCACCTATTGTCTATTGTCTATTGAGGTAAGCAATGGTACAGAACAACGTCAACACCTGATGAGTTAATACTTGCTCTAAATTGTAAGGAACTGCAGATACTGGTTTACAAAAAAAAAGACACAAAGTGGTGGAATAACTCAGCGGGTTACGCAGCATCTCTGGACCTTTCTTTAGCTTGATCGCTAGGTCCACCATGCCCACGCCAATCTTTTTCCTGATTTCCAACAATTTTGCCATTGTAGCTGGCGTTGTATGGAAATGTATCGCTTATTGTGGGTTCCAGACATACGCTGTAAAATAAAACTTCTCTGCCCTGACCCACGGTGTGGCACGGTGGTGCAGCGGTAGTGTTGCTGTCTTGTAGCGCCAAGTTTGATCCTGACTATAGGCGCCGTCTGCATGGAGTTTGTACGTTCTCCCTGTGACCACGTGGGTTTTCTCTGGGTGCTCCGATTTCCTCCCACACTCCAAAGACGTGCAGGTTTGTCGGTTAATGAGGTAAAAATCATTAATGAGCAATGAACGTGTGACATGAGAGAGCAATCGGGATTTTTGATTCAAGTTTAGCAATGATGTGAAATGGTTTGATGCAATTAAGTTTAATATTGTCAGTTAATCAGTGTTATTTAACGAAAAGGTAATGAGCAATTTACTAAATGACAATGGAACTTAGAATGGAGCAGCGTAAGAATAGTCCCTTCGGCAAATAGTGTTTAGTTTAGAGATACAGCTCGGAAATAGGTCCCTTCGGCTCACCGAATCCAAGCATTAACACTGCCCCACACACACGAAGGGAAATTTACATTTACACCTAGCCAATTAACCTACAAACCTGTACGCCTTTGGAGTGTGGGAGGAAACCGAAGATCCCGGAGAAAACCCACGCAGGTCACGGGGAGAACGTACAAACTCCGTACAGACAGCGCCCGTAGTTAGGCTTGAACCAGGGTCCCTGGTGCAGTAAGGCAGCAACTCTAAGGGGTGTTTGAGAACATTTGTCATGCCGGAATGGACTCTCTCTCTCTCGAGCTTCTACAGATTCCCTATTGACAATATTCTGACGGGATGCGATGCGTCTCTGTGTGGTATGGCACCTGCTCTGCCCCTGGATAGCTGAACCTGCAGAGAGTGGTGAACATGGCCCAGTCCATCACAGGATCCTCGCTTCCCTGCATCCAGCCCATCCACATAGAGCTTTGCGCATTGTCAAGGATGCCTGTAACCCTGGCCATTCCCTTCCTCTCTTCAACCCCTTCAGTTTTAGCCTTAGTTTTAAGGTGCTTTATACTTATATATTATAAAGAGTGCGGCAGCGGTAGAGTTGCTGCCTTACAACGCCAAAGACTCAGGTTCAATCCTGACCACGGATGCTGTCTGTACGGAGTTTGTACCTCGTGACCGCGTGGGTTTTCTCCCGGTGCTCTGGTTTCCTCCCACACTCCAAAGATGTGCAGGTTTGTAGGTTAATTGGCTTGGTATAATTGTAAATTGTCCCGAGTGTGTGTGTGGATAGTGTTAGTGTGCGGGGATCGCTGGTCGGCGTGGACTCAGTGGGTTCGAAGGGCCTGTTTCCGTGCAGTATCTCTAAACGGAACAAAACTAAACTAATATACAGCGTAGAAACAGGCCCTTCAGCCAACCTAGTCCATGCCGGCCAGTGATCACCCACACACTAGTTCTACCTCACACACTAGGGACAACTTACAGAAGACAATTAACTCACAAACCTGCACGTCTTTAGAACGTGGGAGAGAATCGGAGCACCTGGAGATAACCCACGTGGTCACATGGAGACCGTAAAAACTCCCAACAGACAGCACCCGTAGTCAGGATCGAACCCGGGTCTCTGGCGCTGTAGGGCAGCAACTCTATCGCTGCGCCACTGTGCTGGCCAGGAGATAAGTTACTGAAAGCCCAAACGTCCAGACTTCAAGAACAACCTCTTCCTAATTGTGATCCAATTTCTGAACCAAACATCTCTTCACATCTCTTCTGAATAGACAATAGACAATAGACAATAGGTGCAGGAGGAGGTCATTCGGCCCTTCGAGCCAGCACCACCATTCAATGTGATCATGGCTGATCATTCTCAATCAGTGCCCTGTTCCTGCCTTCTCCCCATACCCCCTGACTCTGCTATCCTTAAGAGCTCTATCTAGCTCTCTCTTGAATGCATTCAGAGAATTGGCCTCCATTGCCTTCTGAGGCAGAGAATTCCACAGATTCACAACTCTCTGACTGAAAAAGTTTTTCCTCATCTCCGTTCTAAATGGCCTACCCCTTATTCTTAAACTGTGGACCCTGGTTCTGGACTCCCCGAACATTGGGAACATGTTTCCGACACCGACCAAGGGCACCAACCCGAAATGGCACCTATTCCTTTTCTCCAGAGATGCTAATGTTACCTGACCTCCCCCGCTGAGTTACTCCAGCTCTTTGTGACTCTCTTCACACCTCTTCCCTGAGGTGCTACCAAGTACCCTTACTCTTAGCTCCATCTCATTCATTCATTCATTTTGTTGTTGCACTCTTTGTTCTTGTTTGCAAGGCTTCATGTGTTTGTTGTTGTACCTGCCGACCCCAAATATACAGAGTCAGGAGTGAGAGAAACAAGAGCTACACAGAACAAATGAACGAAAGACATGCTAAAGGACAAATCAAAGCCAGCCACGATGATCAGGGAAAGGTGGAGCCCACAATGCTCCATTGTTGGCTGTGGGGAAGGTGTAACTCGGCAGGTCGATGGTGAAACTAGTGCAACGACTAGAGATGGGGGAGGGGCAGAGAGAGAGGGGAAGTTATAGAAATCGATATTCATACTTCTAAGTATATGAGCAAGTGAAATACTGTTCCCCCAATTTGGACTGGTCCTGATAATGGAGGAGGCCCAGGATAGGTAGGTCAGTGTGGGAATAGGAAGGGCGGTTAAAGCGTTTGGAGACTTCCCCTTGGTCATGGGTGCTGCTTTGATTTGACCTTTTGCATATCTTTCATTCGTTTGTTCTACCTGTTCATACCTCTCGTTTCCCTCTCACCTGACTCAGTCTGAAGCAAGACTTTGCTGCAAGACTAGTTGCACACATATCCAAACAATTGATGTACTCTTAACCACCTCCTGAACTCCCGTCTGTTGGGTTTGTGTAAGTTGCTCTTCCCTGTGTCAACAGCTGTTCACACAGCATTCAGCTGTCTTGGCCCCTTTCCAGATGCCCTCAACATGACCCCAGCCCTCCATTTCACTCTCGGGTTTTAGCTAGCCTCTCCAAACTCACAAAACATCTTCTGGAGGACAAGGACCAGGGTGCAGGGAAGTATCGCATGGCAGGGTGGCAGAGTGGCATAGCGGGTAGAGCTGCTGCCTCACAGCGCCAGAGACCAGGCTTCAACCAGGCCTTGGGTGGGGGCTATTTGGAGTTTGCACGTTCTTCCTGTGATCCTGTGGGTTTTCTCCAGGTGCTCCAGTTTTCACAATATCTAGGAGCAAAATTAGACCATTCGGCCCATCAAGTCTACGCTGCCATTCAATCATGGCTGATTTATCTTTCCCTTGCAACCCCATTCTCCTGCCTTCGCCCCATAACCCCTGACACTCTTACTAATCAAGTTTTCTCCCACATCCCAAAGACGTGCGGGTTTGTAGGTTAATTTGCCGTCTGTAAATTCCCCCTGTGCTGTATCTCGAAACTAAACTAGTGTGAACAGGTGACCGATCGTCAGCATGGACTCAGTGGGCCGAAGGTGTAGGAAAGAACTGCAGATGCTGGTTTAAATCGACACAAAATGCCGGAGTAACTCAGCGGGACAGGCAGTATATCTGGAGAGAAGGAATGGGTGACATTTCAGTCGAGACCCTTCTTCAGACTGATGTCAGGGGGGTGGGAGGGGCAGAGGTGGAATGTAGTTGGAGACAGCGAGACTGGTGGCAGAACTGTGAAGGGGGAGGGGATGGAGACAGAGGGAAAGCAAGGGCTACTTGAAGTTAAAGAAGTCAATGTTCATACCGCTGGGGTGCAAGCCGCCCAAGTGAAATATGGGGTGCTGTTCCTCCAATTTGCGCTGGGCCTCACTCTGACAATGGAGGTGGCCCAGGACAGAAAGGTCAGTGTGGGAATGGGAGGGGGAGTTAAAGTGCTGAGCCACCGGGAGATCAGGCGGTATAAAGTGGACTGTAGGTCTGTAAGCACAGGCTCGGTGAGCGTTTCGCTGAACACCTCCGCTTAGGGCAGTGAGAGTGGGCACCAGAAGCTGGTATTATCAGGGGTGTGCATATTACAAGAGCACCCAGGAAAAGCCCTGGAGAAGGTGCAAATTACATCCAAACAATACCAGCGGTCAGATTGGAACCTGGGTCACCGACACTGTGAGTTAGCAACTTGATGAGTTAGACCATTCTGCCGCTGCACAGGGGCCTGGGTCATTTCTCAGTATCCCCAATGTCAGGTCACCACATGTAAATTAAAATAAATAAATTAACTTGCTGTGTTTACAGGCAGGGAAATTATTAAATACTCATTTTATCTAAAGTGTGATCAAACAAAAATGAAATGGAAAGAACACAAAGGCCATTAAGATAGATCTTATGAAGAGTACATACGTCATGAGGTCACGAGGTCATTAGGACATGAGGAACAGGAGTAGAATTAGGCCAAAGATAGCCACAAAATGCTGGAATAACTCAGCGGGACAGGCAGCATCTCTGCAGAGAAGGAACGGTGACGTTTCGGGTCGAGTCCCTTCTTCAGACTTAGTAAGAATTAGGCCATTCGACCCATCAAGTCTACTCCGCCATTCAATCTTGGCTGATCTATCTCTCCCTCCGAACCCCATTCTCCTGCCTTCTCCCCATAACCTCTGACACCTGTACTAATCAAGAATCTATTAGTATCTATCTCTGCCTTAAATTTCTCCACTGACTTGGCCTCCACAGCCTTCTGTGGCAACGAATTCCACAGATTCACCCTTTGACTAAAGAAATTTCTCCTCATCATCTTCCTAAAAGAACGTCCTTTAATTCTGAGGCTGTGACCTCTAGTCCTAGACTCTCCCACTAGTGGAACCATCCTCTCTACATCCACACTATCTCAGCCTTTCACTATTCTGTATTTTTCAATGAGGTCCCCCGTCATTATTCTAAACTCCATAGCTTTATTGTTCCATGTTCTAGGTTCTATTCAGATTCCACCATCCACGTACACAAGAACAGGCTGTTCAGCTCATAATGTCTGTGCCAACCATAATGCCAACACCCTCAGTTACCTACTTGTGGATTCCTCCATGGAGACCGGCATCTCCATATGCCAGTCTGGAAAGTCTTTTAAATGCCACTAACCTATCTGCATCAACCACCATTCCTGGCAGCGTGTTCCAGGCATTCACCCCCATCTCCTTTCAACTTTGCCATTCTCTTCTTCGTGAGATGATGAGAATGTGGGAAATAAGAAGAATAGCTGCCTTACAGCGCCGGAGACCTGGGGTCGATCCCGACTACGGGCGCTGTCTGTTCGGAGTTTGTACGTTCTCCCTATGACCTGCGTGGGTTTTCTCCGGGTGCTCCGGTTTCCTCCCAGACTCCAAGGACATGCAGATTTGTGAGTTAATTGGCGTCGATAAAATTGTAAATTGTCCAAAGTGTGCAGGATAGTGCCAGTGTTGGTCGGCACGGACTAGGTGGGCCGAAGGACCTGTTTCTGCTCTGTGTCCGTTAACTCTAGAACTCTGAAGAGCTCAGTAGTAATCCTTAATCCTGCAATATGATGCTCCTACATGGAATACACAAGAGGCAACATTTCCACACGGTTGCACCTGTATTATGCTCCCTCCCACAGCTGCTTTTTGTTTAGATTTTAAAAAGCTTCTTGCCACCTACTACATTCCATGTTGAGTTTTGTTTTAGCTTAGTTTAAAGCTGCAGTGTGGAATCAGGCCATTCGGCCCACCTTAAGACAGACATAAAATGCTGGAGTAACTCAGCGGGACAGGCAGCAGCCTGGATAGAAGGAAGTCAAGAGTCAAGAGGTTTTACTGTCAGAGGTCGCAGATAGATCAATGACATTGTTACGTGCAGCGGCACAACCCAATCGGTAAACATAGCGCACTGTAAACAATATAATAAACGAGGAACTAAAGACGCCCTCGATCCGAAACGTCAGCCAATACTTCTCTCCAGAGATGCTGCCTGAGTTACTCCAGCATTTTGTGCCTAACTTCGGTATAAAGCAGCATCTGCAGTTCCTTCCTACACATTCGGCCCACCTAGCCCGTGTCGACCACCTATCCATGTTACCTATCCTACCCACTCAAGGTCATTTACAGAAGCCAATTAACCTGAAAACCGGCACCTCTTTGGAATGTGGGAGTAAACCTGGGTGGCAGAGTGGGGCAGTGTTGGAACCATTGATGAAGACAGGCTCCCATGCACTTCACCATCTCAATACACAATACCATCACACTCTACTGCAATAAGCTATGCGAAAACTTAGCTTTGAAAAATGAAACCTAATTATTTGTTCTATTCTGGACTGCTAGTCATTAATATAATGATTTACTTCAGGTTCGAATTTCATCAAGTCAAAATCCAGATTGTTGTTTGGCACTTCATCCAAGGTTTATGGCTAAGAGCCAAGTGTGGGCAGGTTGGACTAGTGTTGATGGGGGATGGTGGTCGGCACGGGCAAGTGAATGTTGACTTCTCCCACTTCAGGTAGTCCCTGCTCCCCCTCTCTATCCCCTCCCTCTTCCCAGTTCTCCCACCATTCTTCCTGTCTCCGACTCCATCCTATCTTTGTCCTGCCCCCTCCACTGACATCAGTCTGAAGAAGGGTCTCAACCCGAAGCGTCACCCATTCCTTCTCTCCCAAGCTGCTGCCTGACCCGCTGAGTTACTCCAGCATTTTGTGTCCACATTTGACTTAAACCAGCATCAGCAGTTTGTTTTTTGCTAGGCAATTCAGGCTGCTGGGCATTGAGGATTGTGAAGCCCTATCCAGGGCAACAAGTTCCACCGACAAACTACCCCTTGGTAGGACGTACCGACAACATCCCCTCTATCCCACATAAAGCTATTTGTGAAAACTAACTTGGTAGATGTGTTTCATTGTGTAGGAAGGATCTGCAGATGCTGGTTTAAACCAAAGATAGACACAAAATGCTGGAGTAACTCAGCGGAACAGAGTTCTTAGACAGAAGAAATTGGGTAACATTTCGGGTCAAGACCCTCTTCAGAATGATAGTCTGTTCAGCGTGGAACAGGCCCTTCGGCCCACTGAGTCCGCGCCGACCAGCGATCACCCCGTACACTAGCACTATCCTGCACACTAGGGACTTTTTACAATCTTTATTGAAGCCAATTAACCTACAAACCTGTATGTCTTGGAAACCGGATCGTCACTGAGGATCTGTGAAGGGAATGGAATGGACAAGAATGATGGCTTGAATGAATCCAACATTGGAAGTGTGGAGTTCTTACCCTGAGAGACAGAGTTAGACAGAGCTAGACAGAGCGCAATATGAAGATGTTGAAGTGAGAGAGAAAATGAGTCTGAAGAAGGGTCTCGACCCGAAGCGTTACCCATTCCTACTCTCCAGAGATGTTGCCTGTCCCGCTGAGTTACTCCAGCTTTTTGTGTCTATTGTGACAGGGATTTCTGCGGCAACAAGCGGGATTCAAGGATGGAATGGAGGATGGATGGAAAGAATGGAGGGACTGTCATATGAGGAAATATTGGAAAGACTAGGCTTGTATTCACTGAAGTTTAGAAGGATGAGAGGGGATCTTACAGAGACGTGTAAAACCATAAAAGGACTGGACAAGCTAGATGCAGGAAAAATGTTCCCAATGTTGGGGGAGTCCAGAACCAGGGGCCACTGTCTAAGAATAAAGGGGAGGCCATTTAAAACTGAGGTGAGAAGAAACTTTTTCAACCAGTGTTGTGAATTTGTGGAATTCTCTGCCACAGAAAGCAGTGGAGGCCAATTCACTAGATGAAATTAAGATAGAGCTCGAGGGGCTAGTGGAATCAAGGGAAATGGGGAGAAGGCAGGCACGGGTTACTGATTGTGGATGATCAGCCATGATCACAATGAATGGCGGTGCTGGCTCGCAGGGCCTAATGGCTTCCTCCTGCACCTATTTTCTATGTTCTATGTTTATGTTTCTATGATGGTGTGCTGCCTCCCTGGTGCCAGGACGTCACGGACGTCACGGACAGATTGCAGAGCATCCTCAAGGGTGAAGGTGAGCAGCAGAAGTGGTAGTGCATGTTGGCACAAACGACGTCAGGAAGAAGAGGAAAGAGATTCTGCAGCGTGGCTTTAGAGAGGTCGGAAGAAGGCTGAAAGGCAGGACCTCCAGGGTGGATATCTCAGGTTTGCTTCCAGTTCCTCGTGCTGGTGAGGGCTGGAACAGGGAGATACAGGACCTGAATGTGTGGCTGAGGAGCTGGTGCAGGGGCAGGGATCCAGATTCTTGGGCCACTGGGATCTGTTTTGGGGTAAGGGGGAATTGTACAAAAGGGACGGATTGCACCTTAACAGGTGGGGGACCAGCATTCTGGCAGGCAGGTTTGCCACTGCTACACGGGTGGTTTTAAACTAAGGGGGAGATTGTGTCAAATGGGATGGACAAGGATGGAGTTACAGGGAAAGAGAGTATAGGAAAAGTTAAGAAACACCCCAGAATTAATGGGACAGAAAGTTCACGAAGGAATAGGAGAGAATGGCCAAGTTTAATAGAAATCGATGTGGAAGCTGTGATGAGCAAATGATTAAAAGTACTATATGTGAATGCGCGAAGTTTAAAAAGTAAAGTAGATGAGCTTGAGGCTCAGTTAGAGATTGGTAGATATGACATTGTGGGGATTACAGAGACGTGGCTGCAGGAGGATCAGGACCCCAAGAAAGAGAGTTTGTAGAGTGCCTCCGAGATGGATTCTTAGAGCAGCTTGTACTGGAGCCTACCAGAGATAAGGCAATTCTGGATATAGTGTTGTCCAATAAAATAATGAACACTTCCCGAGAATTGGTTGGAAAACCGCCAATTCACTTTATCTCCCCGTGCCACTCCCAGTCAATACCGAGAAAACGCAGGTTTACCTCAGGCCAGGAAAATGTCAAACTCTAATTACCCATTATCTATCTCAGGCTGGAATTCTAAACGTTTCCAAGAACTGCAAACACATGAGTGTACCAACACATTTGAGTGACATTTGAGACTGCAGAGGATGTGTAAAATTCTTAGATTGTTGGACAGCATAAACGCACTGTGAAAGAGCACACTCCTATTTTACAAGAGTACATTTTTATATTCTTTGTAAAATTGCCAATATTACCCTGTTGTACAAGAAGGGAGCAAAGCAGAACAGTGGGACCTGTAGTCTGACTTCAGTGCTTGATAGGATTTCAGAGACCATCATAAAGGATGTGGTTAGACACAAAAAGCTGGAGTAATTCTGCAGGACAGGCAGCATCTCTGGAGAGAAGGAATGGGTGACGTTTCGTGTCGAGATCCTTCTTCCCATAAAGCATGAGTTCATGATGAAATAGGCCAAAGTCCACATGGTTTTGAGAAGGGGAGATTTGCCTGATGAATCTGCTGGAATTCTTTGAGGAAGTAAATAGTGGGACAGACAAAGGAGAGTCAGTGGATGTTGTTTACCTAGATTTTCAAAAACCTTTGATAAGGTGCCACAAGTGTGGCTGCTAAGGACGATGAGAGCCCATGATATCAAAGGGCTGATTCTTTTTTAGACATACAGCACGGAAACAGGCCCTTCGGCCCACCGATTCCGCACCGACCAGCGATCCCTGCACCTGAACACTATCCTGCATTTTGGTAATAGGAATAACGGCGTAGACTATTTTCTAAAGGGGAAGGAATCCAGAAATCAGAGTGACTTGGGAGTGTTGGATTCCCAAAAGGTTCATCTGCAAGTCGAATTGGTAGTAAAGAAGGCAAACGTGATGCTAACATTTATTTTGAGAGGGAGGGCTTGTATAAAAAAAACAGGGATATAATACTGAGGCTCTATAAGGCTCTGGTCAGGCCACATTTGGAATATTGTGAGCAATTTTGGGCATCGATATGAAGTATGTGCTGGCCCTGGAGAGGGTCCAGAGTAGGTTTACAAGAATGATCCCAGGAATGAGTAGGTTAACCTATGATGAGCGTTTGTCGGCACTGGGCCTGTACTCGCTGGAGTTTAGAAGAATGAGGGGAGGACCTCATTGAAAAGTACAGAATAGTGAAATGCCTGGATAGAGTGGATGTGGAGAGGATGTTTCCACTAGTGGGAGAGCCTAGGACTAGAGGTCACAGCCTCAGAATTAAGGGAGGTTCCTTTCAGAAGGAGATGAGGAGGAATTTCTTTAGTCAGAAGGTGGTGAATCTGTGGAATTATTTGCCACAGAAGGCTGTGGAGGCCAAGTCAATGGATATTTTTAAGGTAGATAGATTCTTGGTTAGTACGGGTGTCAGAGGTTATGGGGAAAAGGCAGGAGAATGGGGTTAGGAGGAAGAGATAGGTCAGCCATGATTGAATGGCAGAGTAGATTTGATGGGCTGAATGGCCTAATTCTGCTCCTATCACTTATGACCTTATGACCTTTTGACCTTTGGCATGAGATTCCAAAAGGTCTTAGAATCCTACAAATCTTCCTTTCTCTCTGCAAATCTGGTTCATACTTCAATATCCTGCAACACAACATGCCATACCTGAAAAGCATTTCATTTGTGGAGATCTGTGGAGTTCAGAAGTGGAAGGTGGAAGTGGAAGTGGAAACATGTCACTTCAGTACCAAGCGTGGAAGTGCTGGAGTAACTCAGCGGGTCAGGCAGCGTCTCCGGACGACATGGATAGGCGATGTTTCAGGTCATGTAAGTCTGGCGAGGGTTCCCAATCAAAAACATTGCCTACCCATGTCCTTGCTGCCTGCAGTTGGCAGGTATAAGACTTTGGTGAGACCACATTTAGAGTATTGTGTTCAGTTTTGGTCATCGTGTTATAGGAGAGATGTTGTCAAGCTTGAAAGGGCTCTGAAAAGATTTACCAGGATGTTGCCAGGACTTGGGGGAGTGAGCTATAAGGAGAGGATCAGGAGGCCAGGACTTTAATCCTTGGAGCGCAGAAGGATGAGAGGTGATCTTATAGAGGTGTACAAAATCATGAGAATAGATCAGGTAAATGCCGTTTGCCCAGAGTAGGGATATCAAGAACTAGAGGTGATAGGTTTAAGGTGAGGGGGGAAAGATAAATAGAAATCTGAGTGGTGACATTTTCACACAAAGAGTGGTGGGTGTATGGAACGAGCTGCAGGAGGAGGTAGTTGAGGCAGGCACTATTGCAATGTTTAAGAAACATTTTGACAGGTACATGGATAGGACAGGTTTAGAGGGATATGGGCCAAATGCAGGCAGGTGGGACTAGTGTAGATGGGACATGTTGGTCGGTGTGGGCAAATAGGGCCAAAGGGCCTGTTTCCACGCTGTATCACTCTATGACTCTATGACCCGCTGAGTTATTCCAGCACTTGGGGTAATGCGCAAGATTCCAGCATCTGCAGCTGCTTGTATCTGCACTGTGGAAGCAGCTCTCGATAGCAACGTCCTCGACCCAACCATCTTCAGTCTGAAGAAGGGTCTCGACCCGAAACGTCACCCATTCCTTCTCTCCAGAGATGCTGCCTGACCCGTTGAGTTACTCCGGCATTTTGTGTCTACCTTCAGCTGCTTCGTGAATGACCTGTCTCCCATCGTGTCATGAATCGCTGGCAGGGTTGTAGATCCAGGTCCATTCATGGCCCTTCAAGGGATGCACATCATTCAAGCTTGGGGCGATGGATGCAAGGTCATGACAGATTTCAAAACAACCATTGCAGAAAAGACTCCAAGGACAGGTTTTTCACCTTAGAGTCATAGTTATACATAGTGGAAACAGACCCTTCTGCCCTACCTGTCCAAGCCGACCAATATGCCCCATATCACTGTCAACCTGTCCTATCCATGCACCTGTCTAATTGTTTCATACACGTTGGGATAGTCGCAGCCTCAACTACCTCCTCTGGCAGCTCGTTCATTACACCTACCACCCTTTGTGTGAAAACTTTACCCCTCAGATGCCTATTAAATCTTTTCCCCTTCACCTTAAACCTTTGTCCTCTGGTCCTCGATTCACCTACTCTGGGCAAGAGACTCTGTGCGTCTACCCGATCTGTGCACCAAGGAATAGAGTCCCAGCCTACTCAACCTCTCCCTATAACTCAGGCCCTTGAGTCCCAGCAATATCCTTGTAAATCTTCTCTGTACCCTTTCCAGCTTGACAACATCTCTCCTATAACATGGTGCCCAGAACTGAACACAATACTCTAAATGTGGCCTCACCAACTTCTTATGTAACTGCAACATGACCTCACAATTTCTACACTCAATACTCTGACTGATGAAGGCCAATGTGTCAAAAGCCTTTTTGACCACCTGACCAGCCAGCGACTCGCCCTTCAAGGAACCTTGCACCTGCACTCCTAGATCCCTCTGCTCTACAACATTCCCCAGAGCCCTACCTTTCACTGTGTGAGTCCTGCCCATGTTAGACTTTCCAAAATGCAACAGCTCATATTTCTCTGTGAATAAACATTTCCAGGTTGTCACTCACTAGGGTGGACGATGACTTATGCCCACTGAGAATGCTCATCAATTACAGCCAACCACTGGATAAACCGGTCTACCACGAGAGACAAAGGATGAGTAAGATGAGTGGGAAAATAACTGCAGCTGCTGGTTCAAATCGAAGGTATCACAAAATGCAAGAGGTAAACAAAGACCCCTTTGTGTTTCATGGTAACAGGTCTAGCGTCTCAATTACATTAAAGTTACATCAAAATTATGGCTGATCAATATTTCCCTCTCAACACCATTCTCCTGCCTTCTCCCTGTAACCCCTGACACCCTTGCTAATCATAGAAACATAGAAATCAAGAACCCATCAATCTCTACAAGACAGAAGGAAGCAGAGTAAACGTGCCTGGAAGTGCGAAGTTCCTTGTCCAACCATGTACCGCTGTGTTTACGATTGATTTACTACCAGCAATTAGGAGGGTGGTGAATCTGTGGAATTCATTGCCACAGGTGGATTTGGAGGCCAAGTTGGGAATGGGAAGAAGAGACACAGTGGGAGGTCTGGCTGGCCATGGCAGGAAGAGCTGAGGTGTTCAGCAAAGTGGTCATCTAGTCTGCGGTTAGTTTAGTATAATTTAGTTTAATTTAGTGTTAGTTTAGTTTAGTGTTAGTTTAGTGTTAGTTTAGTGTTAGTTTAGTGTTAGTTTAGTGTTAGTTGAGTTTTAGATTAGTTTAGTGTTAGTTTAGTTTAGTGTTAGTTTAGCTTGGAGATACAGTGTGGAAACAGGCCCTTGGGCCCACCGAGTGCGCACCGACCAGCAATCCCCGCACATTAACATTATCCTACACACACTAGGAACAATGGTAAACAAGCAAATTACCCTGCAAACCTTTCGAGTGTGGGAGGAAATTGAAGATCTCAGAGAAAACCCATGCAGGTCATGGGGCGAACGTACAAACTCCATATAGACAAGCACCCATAGTCAGGGTGGAACCTGGGTCTCTGGCGCTGTAAGGCAGTAGTTCTACCGCTGCACCACCGTGCCACCCTAAGTGTTTGGCTATTAGTCATCCTTGCGGCACCACTGACTAGAAACGTAGTTAGCCAACCACACAAATAATGTGGCCACAAGAACAAAGTCAGAGATTGTAACCCCAAAGGGAATCACTTCCTGACTCCACAAAAACATTTTTTCTCTTCCTTCTTGGCCAATCCCTCAGGGTCAGCGGCTTGCTTCCACTCCAGTGTTGAGGGTCCCGAGGCAGGTGTAGGAATGTGAACTCTTCCACGTAAAGACAGAATTCATCACCAGACCAAAAAGTCTTTCCACCATCTGTAGGGCATGGCTTTGCAGCGTATGGAACCATGTCCACACATGTGGAGTGTGACGGAACCCTGTCCACACATCTGGAATTTGGTGGAATCCTGTCCATACATCTGGAGTGAGATGGAAGCATCTTTACACATCTGCAGTATGATCAAACATTTTTATGCATCTGGAGTGAGAAAGAACCCTGCCCACACATCTGGAGTGAGATGGAACCCTGTCCACACATCTGGAGTGAGATGGAACCCTGTCCACACATCTGGAATTTGGTGGAATCCTGTCCACACATCAGGAGTGAGATGGAATCCTGCTCACACATCTGGAGTGAGATGGAACCTTGTCCACACATCTGGAGTGAGATGGAACCCTGTCCACACATCTGGACTTTGATGGAATACTTGTGTCGGGAGTGGGAGAGTGAAGTAAGATAGAAGTAGTGTGAACGGGTAATCGATGATCGGCCTGGATTCAGTGGACTGAAGGGCCTGTTTCCACGCTGTATCTCTAAATTAAATTAAACTAAATTGAGATTGCATCTTTCCTGTCTCTTTCATGTTCTCCCAGGGTGCTGAATCTCGTGAATTTAGTCATTAATGCATGTAGGATGCGTGGTACAATTTGCACTGCAAGTACGTCAATGAAGGATCCATCTGTCCGTAGACACACGCAAATGCAGATGCCGGTTTACAAAAAAAGGCGCAGAGTGCTGGAGTAGCTCAGTGGGTCAGGCAGCCTCTCCGGGGAACATGGATATGCAATAGGGATCCCTTAAACAATAATACGCTCAATACAGAACGGTCTGAAGAAGGGTCCCACCCCAAAACATCGCTTATCCAAGGTCTCCAAGGCATATGAGCAGAATTAGACCAATCGGCCCATTGAGTCTGCTCCGTCATTCGATCGTGGCTGATCTATTTTTCCCTCTAGGCCCCATTTTCCTGTAGGTTCACGAGATTGATCCCTGGGATGGCGGGACCGTCATATGAGGAGAGATTGAAAAGACTAGGCTTGTATTCACTGGAGTTTAGAAGGATGAGAGGGGATCTTATAGAAACATATAAAATTATGAAAGGACTGGACAAGCTCGATGCAGGAAAAATGTTCCCAATGTTGGGCGAGTCCAGAACCAGGGGCCACAGTCTTAAGAATAAAGGGGAGGCCATTTAAAACTGAGGTGAGAAGGAACTTTTTCACCCAGAGAGTTGTGAACTTGTGGAATTCTCTGCCACAGAGGGCAGTGGAAGCCAAATCACTGGATGGATTTAAGAGAGAGTTAGATAGAGCTCTAGGGGCTAGTGGAATCAAGGGATATGGGGAGAAGGCAGGCAAGGGTTATTGATTGTGGACGATCAGCCATGATCACAATGAATGGCGGTGCTGGCTCGAAAGGGCCGAATGGCCTCCTCCTGCACCTATTTTCTATGTTTCTATTGCCCCCCCCCATATAAAACAAACCAAGGAACACTAAAACATACTTTAACACATACTTAAAATAATTTTTAAAAACAGTAGGACAGACAGATTGTTGGCAAGACAGTGCTGGTGGCAGTATGAGAAACTCAATCGAACCGTCTGAAAGACAAGGGCGTCAATAATGAATCTATTTCACACAATAACCTTCACTGTCCTCTCCGCTCTCAATTGCATGCCTTTCAGATGTTACAATTCCAGCGCCAATCTATAAAAAAGTCATCACAACTGTGACTTAACTTGAATGACGCAATACTGTTTTTCTCAAATTGTAAATTATATTGCTCTGAATGATAATGATGACTGAGAATAAAAGAGGAAACGCAGTATTATTTAAATAAAAAAACGTTGCAGAAGCTCTGACTGGGAGGGTCTTTCACATTTCGAAGACTGATTGATTCTTAAAGAATATGCTTGAAACATTTTATATTGTCAGAAAGATAAAACTAAACTGAACAAAAATAGACCAAACTAAATGTGCTGCCTGGCCCGCTGAGATACTACTACACTTTGTGTTCTGTTCAAGACTCCAGCATCAGCCACCTCTTGTGCCTATGTTCCTCTCACCTGCAGCAGTGCCTCAAGGCTCTCAATTCCTTCCATACATATCATATCATCATATATCATATATATACAGCTGGAAACAGGCCTTTTCGGCCCACCAAGTCCGTGCCGCCCAGCGATCCCCGTACATTAACACTATCCTACACCCACTAGGGACAATTTTTATTTATTTATTTATTTATTTATTTATTTATTTATTTATTTTTTTACATTTACCCAGCCAATGTACGTCTTTGGAGTGTGGGAGGAAACCGAAGATCTCGGAGAAAACCCACGCAGGTCACGGGGAGAACGTACAAACTCCTTACAGTGCAGCACCCGTAGTCAGGATCAAACCTGAGTCTCCGGCGCTGCATTAGCACGTTCCTGCCTCCTGTGTGTGTTGCTTTCGGAGATTGATTTTTTTGAGCAGGTATTTAGTCATCTTCGTTATGTCTCATGGCTGAACCTTGAGTTTTATTCAGAAAATAGTGCAGCCGGGATGATAAAACGTTGAGAGACACTAGACAATAGACAATAGACAATAGACAATAGGTGCAGGAGGAGGCCATTCGGCCTTTCGAGCCAGCACCGCCATTCAATGTGATCATGGCTGATCATTCTCAATCAGTACCCCGTTCCTGCCTTCTCCCCATACCCCCTGACTCCGCTATCCTTAAGAGCTCTATCCAGCTCTCTCTTGAATGCATTCAGAGAATTGGCCTCCACTGCCTTCTGAGGCAGAGAATTCCACAGATTCACAGCTCTCTGACTGAAAAAGTTTTTTCTCATCTCAGTTCTAAATGGCCTACCCCTTATTCTTAAACTGTGGCCCCTTGTTCTGGACTCCCCCATCATTGGGAACATGTTTCCTGCCTCTAACGTGTCCAACCCCTTAATAATCTTATACGTTTCGATAATATCCCCTCTCATCCTTCTAAATTACAGTGTACACAAGCCTCGTCACTCCAGTCTTTCAACATACGACAGTCCCGCCATTCCGGGAATTAACCTAGTAAACCTACGCTGCACGCCCTCAATACCAAGAATATCCTTCCTCAAATTTGGAGACCAAAACTGCACACAGTACTCCAGGTGCGGTCTCACTAGGGCCCTGTCAAGCTGAGAGGCAAGCTGGTCAGCACGTGACTATCACTTGATCAATGCAATCTGCTCCACTTTCCTTCCCGTATTTTCCCAGCTTCCTCTTGGAGGTTTGTGTCCATCCAACCTCAGCAATTCCAGGTGCAAATCTCGGCTTGTGGACGTCTCTCCCATGCGGACCTTTAACACGGCGTACTGCATTTAGGAATTAATGCCCACTCGGAACTGCAGATGCTTAATTACAAAAACATCACAAGGTGCCGGAGTTACTCAACGGGTCAGCCAGCACCTGTGGAGGGAACAGGCAGGCAACCTTTCAGGTCGGGGTCCTTCTTCAGACTGATTGTTGTAGGGGAGGGGGAGGGGAAAGCTGGTAAAGAGGTGGAGGCGGGACAAAGACTGGTGGGCGATACAGGTGAGGGGGTCTGATCAGCAGATGGGTGGACAATGGCTAGAGGCAAACAGGAGACAAAAGGGGGTCAGATAAGGAGAGAAGGGGGTGGGCGTGAAAGGTAAAGCCAAAGGCAGGGTGATGTGTGGGAAGGGGATGGAGGGGGGGGAAGGGACAGGGGGGGAAGGGGAGGGGGGTGGGGGGGTAGGGAACAGAGGGTCGGGACAGTGGGCAAAATGGGTGTGTGACAGGTTGGGACACAGGAAAGAGCGGGGGGGGAGAAGGGTGGGGGGGGGGGGAATGGTGTTGCCGACAATTAGACAATTTTAATGCACATTGCACTCAAATAACTTTTGAGTTCTTGTGGCACAGCAGGAGAGTTGGTCAAGTTGCTGCCAGAGACCCAGGTTCAATCCTGACTACGGGTGCTGTCTGTAGGGGGTATGTACGTTCTCCTTGTGACCCAGGTGGGTTTTTTCCGGGTGCTCCGGTTTCCACCCACACTCCAATAATGTACAGGTTTGTAGGCTAATTGACTTGGTTAAAATTGTAAATTGTCCCCAGAGTGTGTCGGATTGTGTTAGTGTGCGGGGATCGCTGGTCGGTGCGGAGTCACTGTGCCGAAGGGCCCATTTCTGCGTTGTATCTCTAAACTAAACTAAACTAAATTGCAGCCTGTGGAAGCCTCTCTTACTCACGCTGCCTCGGCAAGGCCAGCAGCATTATTAGGGACTAGTCACACCCTGGCCACTCCCTCCTCCCCTCGGGCAAAAGGTGCAGAAGTGTTAAAATGCACAGCTCCAGAGACAGTATTTTCCAGCTGTTATCAGGCAACTGAATCATCCTACCGCAACCAGAGAGCAGTGCTGAACTACTACCTACCTCATTGGTGACCCTCAGACTATCTTTGCACAGACCTTACTGGCTTTATCTTGCACTAAAAGTCATTCCTTTTACCTGTATCTGTACACTGTAAATGGTTTGATTGTAATCATGTGTTGTCTTTCCGCTGATGGGATAGCACGCAGCAAAAGCTTTTCACTGTACCTCAGTACACGTGACAATAAACAAAACTAAACACTTCCCCATCGACCAATAGTTTAGGGTCTGGATTCCCAACAGCCTTAACGACAACTGTTACAGTTAGAACTGAAAGACGCCTCACCTTCTCGAAGGAGTTTGGTTGGTGCAGTAATGTTGCCACAGCTTGCTGTAGGTAAAAGGGGCTGAGCAGCCGAACCTTGGAAGGATCCAACTTGTTTATCGAAGCTGGAATTTGCCAGAATCCATTCACTACCTGGCGGGCACAATCAATACAAATTGAGAAGGAATTATCATCCACGTGACTACATGATGAAAAGGGAGTTTACTAATTAGTTTAGACATACACCATGGAAACAGGCCCTTCGACCCACCGAGTCCACGCCAGCCATTGATCATCTGCTCAGGTTCACACTAGTTCCATGTTCTCCCACTTTCTCATCAATGCCCTACATGTTAGGGGGAGCTTTTTAAATTATTTACAGAGGCCAATTACCCTACGAATCTGAACATCTTTGGGAGGTGAGAGGATACCAGAGTACCCAGAATAACCCCACATTTTAGTTTTAATTTTAGGGATACAGAATGGAAAGAGGCTCTTCTGCCTACCATGTCCATGCCGACCATCGATCACCCTAGTTCTATGTTTTCCCAGCTCCGTATCCTACGCACTAGGGGGCAATTTAACGAAGCCAATTAACCTACACGTCTTTGGAATGTGGTAGGAAACCAGAGCTCCCGGAGAAAACCCAACCTGTCACAGGGAGAACGTGCAAACTCCACACAGTCAGCACCCAAGGTCAGGAGCTAACCTGAGTCTCTCGCGCTGTGAGGCAGCAGCTCTACCCGCTGCACCAGTGTGCCATTCTGATGTGTTGTTTCAAATGTGCCTGGACTGAAACACCTATGTACACATGGTGCCAAAGTGCACATCCCTATATGGGTGGCACGGTAGCGCAGCGGTAGAGTTGCTGTCTTACAGCGCCTACAGCAGCAGAAACCAGGGTCCGATCCCCACTACGGGTGCTGTCTGTACGGAGTTTGTACGTTCTCCCCGTGACCGCGTGGGTTTTCTCCGAGATCTTCGGTTTCCTCCCACACTCCAAAGACGTACAGGCTTGTGGGTTAATTTGCTTGGTATAAATCTTTTTTTTAAATTGTCCCTAGTGTGCATAGGATAGTATTAATGTGTGGGGATCGCAGACTCCATGGGCCGAAGGGCTTGTTTCCGCGCGGTATCTCTACACTAAACTAAAAATAAACTGGAGCTCTCAGAGTACCAAATCAGGCATCCCAGAATTATCCGACTAAGCAGTTTGCTTTCTCTCCGATATGGCTGAATCAACATATGATCATGGACCTTAGATTGTCTTGGTTATAACATAGTTACTGGTTCACTACCACCTCCAGCTGCCTACGCTGCAATCATCCACTCCATTCCCATTCCAACTCGTCTCACTTTGGCCACCTAGAGTGGGCCGGTGAAGACCAACTAGCGACCATCTTATTTTCCATTGCAGGAAGGATGTCAACACTTTGGAAAAGGCACAGAAGAGGTTTACCCAAATGTTGCCCAGATTAGAAGATATCAGTCTAGGACTAGAGGTCACAGCCTCAGAATTAAAGGACATTCTTTTAGGAAGGAGATGAGGAAGAATTTGTCAGAGGGCGGTGAATCTGTGGGATTCTTTGCCATAGAAGGTTTTGGAGGCCAAGTCAGTGGATATGTTTAAGGCAAAGATAGATAGATTAGTATGGGTGTCAGAGGTTATGGGGAGAAGGCAGGAGAATGGGGTGAGGAGATAGATCAGCCATGATTGAATGGCGGAATAGACTTGATGGCCTAATTCTACTCCTATCACATGATCTCATGATCTTATGACCTTATGAGTTGTAAGGAGAGGTTGGACAAACTTGGATTGTTTTGGCGGAAGCGTCTGGGAGGCTGAGGGAAGATCTGGTTGAAGTATATAACATTATGACAGGCATCGATACTGTAGACAGTGAGAAACCTTTTTCCCAGGCTGAAAATGGCAAAGGCCAAAGAGCATAGCTTTAAAGTGAGAGAGGCAAAGTTGTGCGGGATGGTTTTGACACAGAGGATGGTGGATGACTGGAATCTGTTGCAGGGGGTTGGTGGTGGGGGCAGATATTTAAGAGGCTTTTTGGTAGGCATACGGACAGAGTTTGGAGGGATATGGATCACGTGCAGACTGAGGAGTTAGTTTAACGGCATCATGTTGGGCACCGACATTGTGGGCTGAAGGGCCTGTTCTTGTGCTGTACTCTTCTATGTCAAATGCAAGTGCAGGAAAGTGGCATTGAGGTCAAAGTTCAGCAGGAAAATGAAACGGCAGCAGACGCACAGGTGAACAATTTATTCTCTTGCCTCTGTTTCTTACGGTTCCACTGGGTAGAACTGTCCAGTTCTGATGACAGGTCAACGACCTGTGATATTAACTCAGGTTTTCTCTCACCACTGACTGCTTCCAAGATGGCGCCCAACCCAGGCAACTATCTGCGTGCTGGCCACAGAAGCAGATCTACAATCACATATTACAATCGGTCCACACTCTTCAAGCTCTACTCCTGCACCAACATTTCTGACTTTTATCATGTTTCTACACATTGTAAATGTATCGATTGTAATCATGTATTGTCTTTCCACTGACTGGATAGCACGCAACAAAGCTTGTCACTGCACCTCGGTACACGTGACAATAATATACTAAACTGTAAGACAGACACCACTTTACCTGTTGGGAATTTTTAGTTTTCCCTTTACTCCACATTTCCGACAACTGCTGTGTTTTATTTCCCATAATTTCAGCAATACTTCTGACTGTTTATTTCCACCTCCTCCAGCAGACTATCTGACAAGTCTTCTCCACCCTGCCTCCATCTGCACCATCACACAATCTATCATTCGGTCTCTCTTCCCCTCTCAACCAAAACTGGCCATTTCCTTTGTGTAAGAAGGAACTTCAGATCGACGGTATTTATTTCACAAAATGCTGGAGTAACTCAGCGGGTCAGGCAGCATCTAGAAGAGGAGGAATGGGTGACGTTTCGGGTCGAGACCCTTCTTCAGACTGAAAGTCACGGAAAAAGGGCATGATTTTCAGTCTGAAGAAGGATCTCAACCTGAAATGTCACCCATTCCTTCTCTCCAGGGGCCATTGCCTTTGTTCTCCCCTCCTCCCCTCCTCATTGCAACTATTTTACTTCTAGAATTTTTCGGTGTCGAGAAATAGAATTAGCTTGGAGGCAGTTGAGAAATAGCAAAGATAAGGAAACATTGGTGAAAGCTGTGGATAGAACCACAAACAGTAATGGTGATGTAGAGGAAAGTGCATCTCAGGAACCTAGAGCACCAAGTCAAGAGGTCGACCGGTTTAACGCCAACATGCATCGTTGGGGGTTGCGTCCATCAGCAGCCTGCGTGTGTGGAGCAGACCAGCAAACAGCGCAGCATGGCATTTTCGACTGCACTGTCCTCCGCCCCCCCTGGTGGAGGGGTAGACCTCACGGCCCTCGACAACAGCACATTGCACTGGCCACAGCGCCTGGAGGGCGTTACATAACTTCTGCTGCCTCAAACGCAAGAAAAAGAACTTCAGTCATATATATATTTGAGAGAGAGAGAGAGAGAGAGAGAGAGAGAGAGAGAGAGAGAGAGAGAGAGAGAGAGAGAGAAAGAGAGAGAGAGAGAGAGAGAGAGAGATACATGCACTGAACTTTTTAATGTTTCATTATATTGTATTCATTATATATATATTTATATATCTGTGTGTATATATATGTATATATACGTATATTCGTACATACATGCATACATACATACACGTAAAACAAACAAACAGACATTAATAGTGCAAAAAGGCAAACTAATGCCCCCAAGTCTATATGTGTAAGAAGGAACTGTAGCTGCTAGTTTACACTGCAGATAGACACTAAATGCTGGGGTAACTCAGTGGGACAGGCAGCATCTCTGGTGAGAAGGAATCCGTGACGTTTCAGGTCTGAAGAAAGTTCTCGTTCCAAAACGTCACTGGTTCCTTCTCCCACTTTTTAAGAAAGGAGGGAGAGAGAAAATGGGTAATTATAGACCAGTTAGTCTGACATCAGTGGTGGGGAAGATGCTGGAGTCAATTATAAAAGATGAAATTGCTGAGCATTTGGATAGCAGTAACAGGATCATTCCGAGTCAGCCTGGATTTACGAAGGGGAAATCATGCTTGACAAATCTACTGGAATTTTTTGAGGATGTAACTAGGAAAATTGACAGGGGAGAGTCAGTGGATGTGGTGTACCTCGACTTTCAGAAAGCCTTCGACAAGGTCCCACATAGGAGATTAGTGGGCAAAATTAGGGCACATGGTATTGGGGGTAGGGTACTGACATGGATAGAAAATTGGTTGACAGACAGAAAGCAAAGAGTGGGGATAAATGGGTCCCTTTCGGAATGGCAGGCAGTGACCAGTGGGGTACCGCAAGGTTCGGTGCTGGGACCCTAGCTATTTACGATATACATTAATGACTTAGACGAAGGGATTAAAAGTACCATTAGCAAATTTGCAGATGATACTAAGCTGGGGGGTAGTGTGAATTGTGAGGAAGATGCAATAAGGCTGCAGGGTGACTTGGACAGGTTGTGTGAGTGGGCGGATACATGGCAGATGCAGTTTAATGTAGATAAGTGTGAGGTTATTCACTTTGGAAGTAAGAATAGAAAGGCAGATTATTATCTGAATGGTGTCAAGTTAGGAGGAGGGAGAGTTCAACGAGATCTGGGTGTCCTAGTGCATCAGTCAATGAAAGGAAGCATGCAGGTACAGCAGGCAGTGAAGAAAGCCAATGGAATGTTGGCCTTCATAACAAGGGGAGTTGAGTATAGGAGCAAAGAGGTCCTTCTACAGTTGTACCGGGCCCTGGTGAGACCGCACCTGGAGTACTGTGTGCAGTTTTGGTCTCCAAATTTGAGGAAGGATATTCTTGCTATGGAGGGCGTGCAGAGTAGGTTCACTAGGTTAATTCCCGGAATGGCGGGACTGTCGTATGTTGAAAGGCTGGAGCGATTGGGCTTGTATACACTGGAATTTAGAAGGATGAGGGGGGATCTTATTGAAACATATAAGATAATTAGGGGATTGGACACATTAGAGGCAGGAAACATGTTCCCAATGTTGGGGGAGTCCAGAACAAGGGGCCACAGTTTAAGAATAAGGGGTAGGCCATTTAGAACTGAGATGAGGAAGAACTTTTTCAGTCAGAGAGTGGTGAAGGTGTGGAATTCTCTGCCTCAGAAGGCAGTGGAGGCCAGTTCGTTGGATGCTTTCAAGAGAGAGCTGGATAGAGCTCTTAAAGATAGCGGAGTGAGGGGGTATGGGGAGAAGGCAGGAACGGGGTACTGATTGAGAGTGATCAGCCATGATCGCATTGAATGGCGGTGCTGGCTCGAAGGGCTGAATGGCCTACTCCTGCACCTATTGTCTATTGTCTATTGTCTATTGTCCAGAGATGCTGCCTGTCCCGCTGAGTTGCTCCAGCATTTTGTGCCAACCCCCAAGCCCATGTAGTTCAGAGCTTATTTGGAGGCTGTGGTGTTTAATAGCCTGATGGCTGGAGGGAAGAAGCTACACTTAAACCTGGATGTTGCCGTTTTCAGATGGCAGGAGTGAAATGAATGTGTGGGTCTCTGATGACCATGGCTGCCCTTTGAGGCAGGGTTTGCTGTAAATCACTTCGATGGTGGGGAGGTCAGTGTCCATGATGGACTACATTTAAACAATGCCAACCGAATAATTGGTCATAAGGTCAGATTGAAGAAGGGTCTCGACCCGAAACATCACCCATTCCTTTTCTCCAGAGATGCTGCCTGTCCCGCTGAGTTACTCCAGCTTTTTGTGTCTATCTCCACATACTCTGAACAATGTATTAATAATTCAAAGAAATAAGCCTTGAATGTCTCTGGTTGCAGATGAGATCAGTGGGGGACAGTATAGTTCTGGGGTTGAGGGGAAAGATAGATCAGTCATGATTGAATGGTAGAATGGACTCGATGAGCCAAATGGCCTACTCCTGCTCCTATGACTTAAAGAAACATAGAAAAATAGGTGCAGGGGTAGGCCATTCTGCCCTTCGAGCCAGCACCGCCATTCAATATGATCATGGCTGATCATCTAAAATCAGCACCCCTTTCCTGCTTGTTCCCCATATGCCTTGATTCCTTTAGCCCTAAGAGCTAAATCTAACTCTCTCTCTTGGCCTCCACTGCCTTCTGTGGCAGAGAATTCCACAGATTCACAACTCTCTGGGTGAATTTTTTTTCCTCATCTCAGTCCAAAATGGCCTATCCCTTACTCTTAAACTCTGACCCCTGGTTCTGGACTCCCCCAACATTGGGAACATTTTTCCTGCAGCTAGCCTGTTCAATCCTCTAAGAATTTAATATGTTTCTATAAAATCCTCTCTCATCCTTCTAAATACCAATGAATACAAGCCAGTCGACCCATTCCTTTATCATATATCAGTCCTGCCATCCCGGGAACTAACCTGGTGAACCTAGGCTGCACTCCCTCAATAGCAATAATGTCCTTCCTCAAATTACGAGACTAAAATTGCACACAATACTTCAGGTGTGGTCTCACCAGGGCCCTGTACAACTGCAGTAGGACCTCTGCTCCAAAACTCAAATCCTCTCGCAATGAAGGCCGAAATGCCATTAGCTTTCTTCACTGCCAGCTGTACCTGCAATGCTTACTTTCAGTGATTGATGTACAAGCACACCCAGCTCTTGTTGCACCTCCATTCCTTCTCTCCAGGGGCCATTGCCTTTGTTCTCCCTTCCTCCCCTCCTCACTGCAACTATTTTACTTCTAGCATTTCATCGTCCAGAATAAAGATGAGGGATCTGGAATGGTAATTCTGTTATTCTCTGATCTGCTGAGAACTTCAAGCCAGTTCCACCCTTATCAACAACTGTGGATTGGACAACCAACAAAATGAGTCGCGGTACGTCTGCCACTGAAGATAAAGACAGTGGAAATGACACCGAAAGTTGAGAAATAGAATTAGCTTGGAGGCAGTTGAGAAATAGCAAAGATAAGGAAACATTGGTGAAAGCTGTAGATAGAACCACAAACAGTAATGGTGATGTAGAGGAAAGTGCAACTCAGGAACCTAGAGCACCAAGTCAAGAGGTCAGCCGGTTTAACGCCTACATGCATCGTTGGGGGTTGTGTCCATCAGCAGCCTGCGTGTGTGGAGCAGACCAGCAAATAGCGCAGCACGGCATGTTCGACTGCACTGTCCTCCGCCCCTCTGGTGGAGGGGTAGACCTCACGGCCCTCGACAACAGCACATTGCACTGGCCACAGCGCCTGGAGGGCGTTACATAACTTCTGCTGCCTCAAACGCAAGAAAAAGAAGTTCAGACATATATATATTTGTGTGTGCATGTGTGTGTATGAGAGAGAGAGAGAGAGAGAGAGAGAGAGAGAGAGAGAGAGAGAGAGAGAGAGAGATGCACTGAACTTTTTAATGTTTCATTATATTGTTTTCATTATATATATATATATTTATATATATATATTTATATATCTGTGTGCATATTATATATATATATATGTATATGTACGTACATTCGTACATACATGCATACATACATACACGTAAAACAAACAAACAGACATTAATAGTGCAAAAAGGCAAAACTAATGCCCTCAAGTCTATATGTGTAAGAAGGAACTGTAGCTGCTAGTTTACACTGCAGATAGACACTAAATGCTGGGGTAACTCAGTGGGACAGGCAGCATCTCTGGTGAGAAGGAATCCATGACGTTTCAGGTCTGAAGAAGGTTCTCGTTCCAAAACGTCACTGGTTCCTTCTCTCCAGAGATGCTGCCTGTCCCGCTGAGTTGCTCCAGCATTTTGTGCCAACCCCCAAGTCCATGTAGTTCAGAGCTTATTTGGAGGCTGTGGTGTTTAATAGCCTGATGGCTGGAGGGAAGAAGCTACACTTAAACCTGGATGTTGCCGTTTTCAGATGGCAGGAGTGAAATGAATGTGTGGGTCTCTGATGACCATGGCTGCCCTTTGAGGCAGGGTTTGCTGTAAATCACTTCGATGGTGGGGAGGTCAGTGTCCGTGATGGACTACATTTAAACAATGCCAACCGAATAATTGGTCATAAGGTCATAAGATCATAAGTGATAGGAGCAGAATTAGGCCATTCGGCCCAACAAGTCTACTCCGCCATTCAATCATGGCTGATCTATCTATCCCTCCTAACCCCATTCTCCTGCCTTCTTCCCAGAACCCCTGACACCCATATTAATCAAGAATCTATCTATCTCTGCCTTAAAAATATCTATTAACTTGGCCTCCACAGCCTTCTGTGGCAAAGAATTCCACAGATTCACCACCTGCTGACTAAAGAAATTCCTCCTTCCTAAAGGAATATCCTTTAATTCTGAGGCTATGACCTCTGGTCCTAGACTCTCCCACTAGTGGAAACATCCTCTCCACATCCACTCTGTCCAGGTCTTTCACGATTTGGTGTGGAAGGCAAATCTATTGGTGTGTCGGAGCTGATTTGCTAGATCACATGGTGAGGAACCAACAAGGATCGCTGGTCGGCGCGGACCCTGTGGGCTGAAGGGCCTGTTTCCACGCTGAATCTCTGAACTAAAAATGGGCTACTTTTAGATCCGACACTGTAAAATGAAAAATAGTTCATTACTAGTCTGATTGGGAAAGGGGCCTTCGGGAACAATGATCAAAATATGCTATAATTTTCCAAAAAGATAGAAAGTCATTTAATTCAATGTGAAAACAGAATCTTAAACGAAACAAAACTAGCATTTAAAGAATTAATACATAATTTACAAAAACGTATTGGCACTTTAAGGCAAAATCCATCAGAAGCAATGGCTCAGTTTTGCCCAGCAAACAGTGACTGGGTTTTCTCTGTGATCTTTGGTTTCCTTCCACATTCCAAAAACGTACAGGTTTGTCAGCTAACTGGCTTCGGTAAATTTGTAAATTGTCCCCATTGTGTGGAGGATAGTGTTAATGTGCTGGATCGCTGATCTAAACCGAAGATGCTGGTTTAAGCCGAAGATAGACACAAAAAGCTGGAGTAACTCAGCGGGACAGGCAGCATCTCTGGAGAGAAGGAATGGGTGACGTTTCGGGTCGAGATCCTTCTTCAGATTGAAGAAGGGTCTCGACCCGAAACATCACCCATTCCTTTTCTCCAGAGATGCTGCCTGTCCCGCTGAGTTACTCCAGCTTTTTGTGTCTATCTCCACATACTCTGAACAATGTATTAATAATTCAAAGAAATAAGCCTTGAATGTCTCTGGTTGCAGATGAGATCAGTGGGGGACAGTATAGTTCTGGGGTTGAGGGGAAAGATAGATCAGTCATGATTGAATGGTAGAATGGACTCGATGAGCCAAATGGCCTACTCCTGCTCCTATGACTTATAGAAACATAGAAAAATAGGTGCAGGGGTAGGCCATTCTGCCCTTCGAGCTAGCACCGCCATTCAATATGATCATGGCTGATCATCTAAAATCAGCACTCCTTTCCTGCTTGTTCCCCATATGCCTTGATTCCTTTAGCCCTAAGAGCTAAATCTAACTCTCTCTTGGCCTCCACTGCCTTCTGTGGCAGAGATTTCCACAGATTCACAACTCTCTGGGTGAATTTTTTTTCTTCATCTCAGTCCTAAATGGCCTATCCCTTACTCGTAAACTCAGACCCCTGGTTCTGGACTCCCCCAACATCGGGAACATTTTTCCTGCAGCTAGCCTGTTCAATCCTCTAAGAATTTTATATGTTTCTATAAAATCCTCTCTCATCCTTCTAAATACCAATGAATACAAGCCCAGTCGACCCATTCTTTTATCATATATCAGTCCTGCCATCCCGGGAACTAACCTGGTGAACCTAGGGTGCACTCCCTCAATAGCAATAATGTCCTTCCTCAAATTACGAGACTAAAATTGCACACAATACTTCAGGTGTGGTCTCACCAGGGCCCTGTACAACTGCAGTAGGACCTCTGCTCCAAAACTCAAATCCTCTCGCAATGAAGGCCGAAATGCCATTAGCTTTCTTCACTGCCTGCTGTACCTGCATGCTTACTTTCAGTGACTGATGTACAAGCACACCCAACTCTCGTTGCACCTCCCCTTTTCCTAATCTGACACCATTCAGATAATAATCTGCCTTCTTGTTCTTAACACCAAAGTGGATAACCTAACATTTATCCACATTATACTGCATCTGCCATGCATCTGCCCACTCACCCAACTTGTCCAAGTCACCCTGCAGCCTCATAGCATCCTCCTCGCAGCTCACACTGCCACCCAGCCTTGTGTCATCAGCAAACGTGGAGATGTCACATTTAATTCCCTAGTCTAAATCGTTAATATCCCTCCTCTAAATCATTAATATATCATAGATCATGACATATGATGCAAGATGTCACCGATCCATGTCCTCCAGGGATGCTGCCCGACCGGTTGAGTTACTCCAGCACTATTTTTCTACGCAAGAATCCAGCACCTGCAGTGATTTGTATCCAGTCCTATCAGTCTGAAGAAGGGTCTAGGCCCGAAACATCACCCATTCCTTCTATCCAGAGATGCTGCCTCTCCCGCTGAGTTACTCCTAAGGTTTGTGTCTAATCCATGATACTTACACTTGCTTCATTATATACAAGTGCCTTCAGCCAGTGGACATCAACATTTTTGAAGGGGATCAACACGAAGAGCGTGTCGGGATTGTTTTCAACAGCGAGGTCTTTGATTGCTGACTCAGGGTAAAAGAACCGCAGGGTAGTTTTGTTGCCAACATCTTGTTCATAGCCTCTTACTGGAGCTTTGTTTAGTCTAAAAGTAGGGAAGGGTGGGAGGGATAAGATACAGATTAAAATCACTGTCTCCAGTAAAGCAGCAGGCTCTGTTTAAACTTAACCCCATCTACTATCACTCGGCTTGGTTAGTTTAGTTTAGTTTAGTTCAGTTTAGTTTAGTTTAGTTTAGGTTAGGTTAATTTATCGTCATGTGTACAGAGGTACAGTGAAAAGCTTTTATGCTGCATGCCATCCAGTTAGCGAAAAGACAATACATGATTACAATCAAGTCGTTCACAGTGTACAGATACAAGACAAAGGGCTGCTGTTAGACTAGAGGTGTCAAAGAGTGGAGCCATTGTAATGAATGTTTGCAGGTCTACTTCTGAGACCAGCACGCAGAGAGTCCCCTGGCATGGGTGCCATCTTGGATTACTTACAAGAATGATAAGCTAGTATTTTTGGTGACCTTTAACAACCCCCCCTCCCCCACCCCCCTCCACCTCCCTTTCTCCTGCTCACCGGCTTTCTTCCCAACCCCCTGCCCCCCCCCCTCCCCCCACCACCCCCCCCCCCCCCCAAGCCCTAACAGGACTTGCATCTATTTCTCCCCTCCACCTCCTCTTACACCTACATTCCTTCCTCTGGCTTCACAATTGGCAACACTTTGCACAGCACAGTGATGCAACAGTAGAGTTGCTGCCTCACAATGCAAGAGACATGGGTTCGATCCAGACTACAGGTGCTGTCTGTATGGAGTTTTACGTTCTCCCTGTGACAGGGTGGGTTTTTTCCAGGTGCTCCGGTTTCTTCCCACACTCTGAAGAAGTACAGGTTTGTAGGTTAATTGGCTTTGGTAAAAAAATGCAAATTGTCCCTCGTGGATAGGATAGAGGTAGTGTACGGGGATTGCTGGTCGGCGCTGACTTGGTGGGCCGAAGGGCTTGTTTCTGCACTGCATCTCTCAAGCCTAAAGTCTAAAGTTTTCAATGTTTTTATCTCCCGCCTTCTGTTTTTTCCATCTCTGGACTTTGTTCAACTACCTGACTGTCAAAAAGAGCCTTGCCTGCATTCACCTGTTACCTGCCTCCTCTCCTCCAGCTTTCATCCCACCCCCACCAACCATACAATCACTTTGAAGAAAGGTCTCGACCTGAAACGTCACCGACCCATGTTTTCCAGAGATGCTGCCTGACCTGCTGAGTTATTCCAAAATGGTGGAGTAATTCAGTGGATAGGAGTGGTGACATTTCGAGTTGAGACACTTCTTCAGACTGAGAGTCAGGGGAGAGGGAGACACATGGATAAGGAAGTGTAGACAATAGACAATAGGTGCAGGAGGAGGCCATTCAGCCCTTTGAGCCAGCACCGCCATTCAATGCGATCATGGCTGATCACTCTCAATCAGTACCCCGTTCCTGCCTTCTCCCCATACCCCCTCACTCCGCTATCCTTGAGAGCTCTATCCAGCTCTCTCTTTAAAGCATCCAACGAACTGGCCTCCACTGCCTTCTGAGGCAGAGAATTCCACACCTTCACCACTCTCTGACTGAAAAAGTTCTTCCTCATCTCCGTTCTAAATGGCCTACCCCTTATTCTTAAACTGTGGCCCCTTGTTCTGGATTCCCCCAACATTGGGAACATGTTTCCTGCCTCTAATGTGTCCAATCCCCTAATTATCTTATATGTTTCAATAAGATCCCCCCTCATCCTTCTAAATTCCAGTGTATACAAGCCTAATTGCTCCAGCCTTTCAACATACGACAGTCCCGCCATTCCGGGAATTAACCTAGTGAACATGGATAAGGAAGTGTAAGGTGTGAAAACGAGACATCAAAGGCGATGGGAATCAAGGAAAATGTAGAATAGATCATTATTAGCTAGAAGAAGGTGATGACAAAGCATACAGAGATAAAACAGGGACAGTAAAAGTGGTTGGAGAACTAGAAAGGGGTAGGGACGGAGAGAGAGGGAAAGCAAGGGCTACTTGAAGTTAGAGAAGTCAATGGTCATGCCGCTGGGGTGTAAGCTGCCCAAGCGAAATAGGAGGTGGTATTCCTCCAATTTGCGCTGGGCCTCACCCTGACAGTGGAGGAGGCCCAGGATGGATAGGTCAGTGGGGGAATGGGAGGGGGAGTAAATGTGTTTGGCAACCGGGAGATCAGGTCGGTTTAGGCAGACTGAGCGGAGATGTTCAACAAAGCGATCGCTGAGTCGGCACTTGTTCTCACGATCAGTTGCCTCTGGGGTATTCATTCCAATGCGTTTAATTGACATTCCTGACTCTTTCTTTCCATACAGAAGTGATATTCTGACTTTGCAATGTGCAATCAGTCACACCCTTTTACATCGTTACTTATAACAAAAGCTTGCTCAATGGTCTAGGTGTGTTAAAATCCATACATCGCAGGCTACAGGCATATTGCCCCACATACCAAAAACGTGCGGTATAGAAACTTGATTGGTCACTGTAAACTACCCTCAGCACAGGTGAGTGACAGAGGCTGAGAGTTGGTAGAGGGTGGACAGGGAGAATAAACCATGATTAGTGGAGGATCGATGCAAAGCAGCTTTCAATTGCCAGCATGGACTCAGTAGGCTGGAGGGTCTGTTTATGTTCTCTATGATTATGATATTCTTGACATAGAATGAGGGAGTCGCACAGCAAAGAAATAGTGCCTTCAGTCCAACTTGCCCATGCCAACCAAGATGCCTGTGTAGGAAGGAACTGCAGATGCTGGTTTAAGCCAAAGATGGAAGTCTGAAGAGGGTCTCAACCCAAACATCACCCATTCCTTCTCTCCAGAGATGCTGCCCATCCCGCTGAGTTACTCCAGTGTTTGGTGTCCACCTGTCCAACCAAGATGCCTCATCTCTATTAGTCCCACTTGCTCGCATTTGGCCCATATCCCTCTAAATCCTTTGTCCTTTTCTTCCAATTGGTAGATACCTCAAACCATACCAAAATTGACATTGTCTGGTGTGATTTATTATTGGTGAGCTACAGTGAAAAGCATTTTGTTGCGGGCTATCCAGTTGGCGAAAAGACAATACCTGATTACATTCAGGCCGTGCGCAGTGCACTGGAACAGCATAAATGGTATAAGATTAAGTGCAAGATAAATTCTGATCAAGTCCGATTAAAGACAGTTCAAATGTCTCCAATTAGTTTTCCCCTTGAAAGTGGCACCCGGGGTAGATAGGATGGTCAAAAAGGCTTTTGGCACATCGGCCTCCATCAGTCAGAGTATTGCGTAAAGAAGTTGGGAGCTCATGTTACAGTTGTATAAGGCATTAACCATATAACCATATAACAATTACAGCACGGAAACAGGCCCGTTCAGCCCTACCAGTCCACGCCGACCACTTTCTCTGACCTAGTCTCATCTACCTGCACTCAGACCATAACCCTCCAATCCCCTCCCATCCATATACCTACCCAATTTACTCTTAAATAATCAAATCGAGCCAGCCTCCACCACTTCCACCGGAAGCTCATTCCACGCAGCCACCACCCTCTGAGTAAAGAAGTTACACCTCATGTTACCCCTAAACTTTTGTCCCTTAATTCTGAAGTTATGTCCCGTTGTTGGAATCTTCCCCACTCTCAAAGGGAAAAGCCTACCCACGTCAACTCTGTCCGTCCCTCTTAAAAATTTTAAAACCTCTATCAAGTCCCCCCTCAGCCTTCTACGCTCCAAAGAATAAAGTCCCAACCTGTTCAACCTCTCTCTGTAGCTTAAGTGCTGAAACCCAGGCAACATTCTAGTAAATCTCCTCTGTACCCTCTCCATTTTGTCGACATCCTTCCTATAATTTGGCGACCAGAACTGCACACCATACTCCAGATTCGGCCTCACCAATGCCCTGTGCAATTTCAACATTACATCCCAACTTCTATATTCGATGCTCTGATTTATAAAGGCAAGCATACCAAACGCCTTCTTCACCACCCTATCCACATGAGATTCCACCTTCAGGGAACAATGCACAGTTATTCCCAGATCCCTCTGTTCCACTGCATTCCTCAATTCCCTACCATTTACCCTGTACGTCCTATTTTGATTTGTCCTACCAAAATGCAGCACCTCACACTTATCAGCATTAAACTCCATCTGCCATCTTTCAGCCCACCCTTCCAAAAGGCCCAAGTCTCTCTGTAGACTTTGAAAATCTACTTCATTATTAACTACACCACCTATCTTAGTATCATCTGCATACTTACTAATCCAATTTGCCACACCATCATCCAAATCATTAATGTAAATGACAAACAACAGTGGACCCAACACAGATCCTTGGGGTACTCCACTAGACACTGGCCTCCAACCTGACATACAGTTGTCAACCTTTACCCTCTGTTTTCTCCCATTCAGCCATTGTTGAATCCATCTTGCAACCTCACTATTAATACCCAACGATTTAACCTTCTTAATCAACCTTCCATGTGGAACCTTGTCAAATGCCTTACTGAAGTCCATATAGACAACATCCACAGCCTTGCCCTTATCAATTTCCCTGGTAACCTCTTCAAAAAATTCAAGAAGATTAGTCAAACATGACCTTCCAGGCACAAATCCATGTGGACTGTTTCTAATCAGGCCTTGATTATCCATGTGACTATATATATTGTCCCTAAGTATCTTTTCCATTAATTTTCCCACCACAGACGTCAAACTAACAGGTCTATAATTGCTAGGTTTACTTTTAGAACCTTTTTTAAACAAAGGCACAACATGCGCAATGCGCCAATCTTCCGGCACCATCCCCGTTTCTAATGACGTTTGAAATATTTATGTCATAGCCCCTGCTATTTCTGCACTAACTTCCCTCAATGTCCTAGGGAATATCCTATCAGGACCTGGAGACTTATCCACTTTTATATTTTTCAAAAGTGTCCGTACCTCCTCTTCTTTGATCCTCATAATTTCCATCACTACTCTACTTGTTTCGCTTACCGCCTTTTTAGTGAGGCCACATTGAGAGTACTGTCTCACCATGTTATAGAAAAGATGTTGTCAAGTTGCAAAGGGTTCAGAGAAGATTTACGAGGATGTTGCCAGGACTCGGGGGCCTGAGCTATAGGGAGAGGTTGAGTAGGCTGGGACTCTATTCCTTGGAATGTAGAGGGATGAGGGGTGATCTTATAGAGGTCTACAAAATCAAGAGAGCAATAGATTGGGTAATTGGTGTCTTTTGCCATTGGGGTAATTGGTGTCTAGTGCCATCCTACACTACGTACAATTTTTATATTTACACCAAGCCAATTAACCTACAAACCCGTACGTCTTTGGAGTGTGGGAGGAAGCCAAAGTTCTTGGAGAAAACCCACACAGGTCACAGGGAGAACGTACAAACTCCATCCGGACAGCACCCGTAGTTGGGATCGAACCCGGGTCTCTGGTGCTGAAAGCGCTATAAAGCAGCAACTCTCCCGCTGTGCCACTTGGTCACTTGGATTCAGAACTGGCTTACTGAATAGAAGACAGCGGGTTGTGTTGGACTAGCGTTAGTGTGGCTGGAGGTCTGTGATTAGTGGAATGCTGCAGGGCTCTGTGCTGGGTCCTCTATCATCTAGATTTTCATTCAGAGATACAGCGCAGAAACAGGCCCTGCGGCCCACCAACTCCGCGCCAACCAGCGATCCCCACACATTAGCACTATCCTACACACACTAGGGACAATTTACAATTTTTACCAAAGCCAATTAGCCTACAAACCTGCACGTCTTTGTAGTGTGGGA